>NW_027529518.1:462742-477944 GCF_008692635.1 Crocuta crocuta | reverse complement strand
CAAGATGTCATAATTGTATAATTTTGATGGAAATAAGAACAAAACGCAAACTTCTATTCCCTGACTGGTCTGGGCACCCAGTGAGTAGCTTAGCTAAACTCTACTCAGAGGAGCCCTGCACAGAGACACCGTAGGGAATGCGGGTCAGCCCCACAGTTGGACAGTCAGGGATCAAGGGACAGTCCTTTCTGACTCATGAGAACATCATGAGAAATAGGAATTTCTGCAAATGCCTGCATGTGAGGAGTAGAGTTTTATCGTGGAATGAGACAGTAGGGTCAATGTACTGTTAAGAGAACCCCTCATTTTAATAAAATATCATTGTGTCTCTCAATTCTGCCAAAAAATGACAGAACAAGGGCAGAGATGCTTTTCAGGACAAGGGTAGTCTTTATGTCATTGAGATGCACCAAGTTACCTTCCGCTCTGTGTGTGTGTGTGGGGGGGGGGCATATATATATATGAAGGACAAGGGCTTTTGGTGTGAAAGGTGTCATGGCAGTTGTGTGTTCAGCAGAGTGTCTCCTGCTCCCTTGCCCCACACCCCCCGTACTTCAACATCTCCTCAACTGGACAAGCAGCCTAAGGAGTATCACCGAACTGGGAGTTCGTTACCATGGCCCAAGAGGTAGCCAGCAAGTATGGAAGGAGATAGACACGTACCTTGAGGGAAAGCCACCACGGTCTGCAAATATCACTTCTCCCTAAAGGTTTCTGTTTCCGAGTACGGCCATTCAAAAGAAATGCATAGCACTGTTGTCTTCCGATGTTTTAAAAAACTTTCGTATGTGTCTTCCCGCCTTTTGCCTTGTGGCTTCCTTCGGTTGATAATGAGTAATATCTGACGATGATTTTTATTGGGCACAGATATTTATAAGAGACATTTTAAATTTTAGTATCCTGGAAGGTATGGAGTTTTAGAGGCATCAGTTGCTTTTAAATGCCTCATTTAAACACATAATGCATCTGTGGGCCCGTTTTTAAACACGTGGGCATGGAGCTGGTGCCTCCATGCTCTGAATATTATCCCCTTTCTTGGTCCATTATTAAAGTGACAGAAAGGCTGATTGCCCTTGATACATGAGGTAAGGATTGTAAGTAGTGTTCATCATCTCTTTGTCATCTAGAGTCTGAGACTGATTCTTTTTAGTCCTGAAAATCTATTGTATCCACCAAAATGCCGAAGGATATTTGGACTCTGCTGTAGGTATTCTAAATACGAATTTCTTGGTGGTAGTTTCTCAACCTGGAAAAATGATAGCTGAAAGTCTTAGGTATATAAATATACTCCAGGAGTGCACTGAAGGGTGTAAAAATACAGGCCAAATGAGGCAGTGTGGAAAGGAGTGAGGGGAAAGTGTGTGAGCTGGAAAGTACTCAACAGACAATTCACAATCAGCCCATTGGTCAGGAGACCATTATCTAAGAACTTTTCAATTTTCAGAATTTGTTTATATATTTGATTCATTTCTTTCCAAGCACCTTGAACTCATTGGAAAATGAGTAGTTTTAATTGGATTGTCTACTCAAATCTGCAGTAATGTGGGAAGAGTATCTAGGAATTATAGAGATTTAAGAATCCTCAAGACAGTGCTCCAAATATATGTAAAGAAGAAGCGGATACCAACGCACGTGTTGAGTACATGAGAGAGTACTGCCCTTTGGCAAAGCTGAGAATTTCGTGAAATTTATTTACCATTTTCCCTGTGAATTGTGTACATCTTAGGTGNGGATTCTTGGTCTCTGCTTCTTGTGGATTTTTCTTGGATCTGTGAAAAATGGCTCTGGGATGAAAAATGGCTCTGGGGGTAGGTGGCCTCCCAACTTCTCATTTGTTTAGAGAGTTGAGTTATTTGGGACAGACTTTTGCATATGAGCTTCTGTTTGAGGGTGAAGTTGCTCCAATGTGTTTTCCTTCAGCTTTTCTGTCTTCCACATCTTTCCTGCTGTACTTTAATCTGCCCTTGTGGTTGCTGCCCGCAGTATTTCATTCCCCACTTGGGGTCCCGCATTGTGATTTTCAGGAGGGTTCAGCTAAATTTCTAAGTTTTAACTCCTTACATTGGTCCATTTCTTTTCCTTTCTTATTTTGGGCAGTTCTGTGTGCTGGGTTTCAGGGCCTCTTTTTTCCCCCTCCAATTTCTCCTTGTTTTCTGGCTGAGACCTTTGTTTTCTTAACACATTCTCACTGTAATGACACTTCCGAAGATGATGTGTTTTGTGTCTGTCAAAAAGCAGCCATTCTTCAACTAACTCCTGTCTCTTTTCCACGAATGCCATCAGGCTATCTGAAATCCACTCCAAGCTTTGGTTTTATCTGTCCTTGTCTTGCTTGGCTATACTTTATCATGTTTCATCTTTGGTGTGCTTTTTTTAACTCCGTAAATTTCTCTGCCATGTGCTTTTAGGAAACATGGAGTTCCTATATGCCAACCCACTTACAGTAGCTGTCACTGGAAAATCATTCAGTAAGTCTTTTAGTACTTTATGTTGATACTGCTGGATTTTTTTGGTAACCCGTCTAGATTTTTTTTGTCTTGATCTTTAAGAGATAGTTTCCAAATTACTATTATTAATAGTAATAAGAACACTTTGTGCTTCTTAATCATTTTCCATCTCTTGGCTCCACTCTGACTACTGAATTCTTGTCTTTTATCAGTTCTCAGGTTCTTGGATCCTGGTCATTCAAGTGATCCTTAACAACTTAAACATCCTTCCTAATATAGAATATACTCTTTTTTTTTTTTTTAATGTTTTATTTATTTTTAGGGGAGAGAGAGAGAGACTGCGTGAGCAGGGGAGGGTCAGAGAGAGAGGGAGTCACAGACTCTGAAACAGGCTCCAGGCTCTGAGCTGGCAGCCAGCACACAGCCCGACACGGGGCTCAAACCCACGAACTGCAAGATCATGACCTAAGCGAAAGTCGGACACTTAACCGACTAAGCCACCCAGCCGCCCCTATAGAATATACTCTTGAAGAGAATGTAGACCTGAATGCATGACCTTTTCTCATTTTATCTGTCCCTACTGGGCTTCAGGATCTCATATCTGCCTGTCTGCACAAGCTGACTTCTAAGATCTCATACTCAATATTAAGATCTCTTACATTGAACTTTGTGTTTTAGTTCTTCTACTGCTCATGTTCTTTGATTTGGCAGATTAGTTAATTTCTCTGAACTTACATTTCCCTAAGTAAGTATAAGATGTAGATGATAAGATTTGCCCCAGCTTCTTAAAGGGGTTGTTATGAAAGCAAAAGTTAAAGGCATTCTTGAACGCTGGGTCCCCAGGAATACCACCAAGATAACTTGTTGTTAAGGCAAAGCTCAGTCTATCCTTACCTTGGTAAGGAAGAACATACCTTGGTAGAGCTTTAGTAGCATGTCAAGGGGGAAAGGCAGAATGGGGATAATCTGAAGTTTGGGAATGTGAATGAAGGCGGCTGTTTGAGTATGAAAACTTGGTTAGGATTAGTTAAGTATGATATAATAGTAGGATTGGTGGGCCTAACAAAGGGAGGCCTTTGAGATAAGGACTTTGGTTTTAATCCTATATGCTTGAAAGCTTGTTTGCTGTTCATTTGAATTTTTTTCTGGAAGCTTCTGGAATAAACAACAGGGTTATTTGCAATGTTTTTCTTCATAAGCGAGAGTTACCTGGAATAGTAAAGTCATGTTGATGAATACAGAGTCATTCATGTTGATGAATACAGAGTAGTGAAATAATGTTTGATAAGACAGAGTAAAAAAATCACTTTAATGTAGGCAGTGCAATGTGAGGAGGTAGAGGCTTTTAGTTCTCAGTATACAAAAGCACTTTGTAAATGGTAAGTACTACATAAATGGTGGTGGTATTGATAAAGTGAGTTTAACTTGCTTTTGATTTTTATGCTTTTTTACCTAAATGCAATATTGTTTCTGCTTAAACTCAGTAGGAAAGTTTATTCAAAATACTAAGTTTCTGAAATATCATTTAGCTCTACTTCCATGCCTGTCCCCAGCCTTGCTTGAAAAAGCCAAGTGTGTACGATTTTCATCTACTTTCTAGAAAGCAACCAATTATGAATGATAATGAAGGGCAAATTTAGGAGGTTTTAATTCAGGTTAATCCTTCAAAATTAAATAAAATTACTGGGGGCGGATATACACCAACATGCTGGGTGAAACAAAAACTCACCTGGCCAACTCAAGGCAGCCTTCTGCCTTCTTTATCTGAAAGTGAAATCTATCTCAGTAGTTCTTTTCTTTCTGGCTTCCATTCTGGCCTTAACGCTGGCTCACTAGCTAACTCCAGTTACATGGTATACATAAACTGTTTTCAGAAATTCATTGACCATAAACTGGAGAATAGGTTGCTTTACCCATATACTGATAGAGGTACAATATCATAAGAAGATTATGCTAATATTGGACCAAAAGCTAAAATTTGGAGGGCACCTGGGTGGCTCAGTTGGTTAAGCGTTCGACTTTGGCTCAGGTCATGATCTCATGGTTGTCAGTTTGAGCCCTGCATCTGGCTCTCTGCACGGAGCCCACTTTGAATTCTCTTTCTCCCAGTCTCTCTGCCCCTCCCCTGCTCATGCAATGTTCCCCCACCCTCTCTCTCAAAAATAAACAAACACTAAAAAAAGTTAGAATTTGGTTCTCCCAAGATAATTACTACAGAATCCATTATCTTTAGGCTACATAAACATCAAATCAGTATTATTGGACTAATCTTTTAATTGTGTGATTTCCTACTAATCGTTCTGACATTGTAGAAAATAAATGTACGCAGAGGAAAGAGCTTTGTCCTTGGGCATATATTATAGCTTCTTACTAACCTAGAGCTTGTTTATTAATTCACTTTGAAGAGTTCTTAAGTGTTTGGAGTAGAGGGGGAAATGGCTACGGGAAGCTGTTCCCACTGCTTAGTATTGATTATTGTTCCAGATGGATGCCTATAGTAAATCTCTCTCTCCTCTCTCTCTCTCTCTCTCTCTCGGATGGATAAGAAATTTCAAACCTTAGGGGCGCCTGGGTGGCTCAATTGGTTCAGCGTCTGACTTCGACTCAGATCATGATCTCATGGTTTGTGGGTTTGGGCTCCGCATGGGGCTCTGTGCTGAGAGCCAGCTCAGAGCCTGGAGCCTGCTTCAGATTCTGTATCTCCCTCTCTCTCTGACCCTCCCCTGCTCACACTGTCTCTTTCCCTCAGAAATAAATAAAACATTAAAAAAGAAAAAGAAATTTCAAAACTTAGCAGCTTAAAACAAAATGTTATTTAAAGTTTCTGTGGGTGAGGAATATAGGTAGATTCATCTTATTTTCTTGCTAGAAGGACTACAAATATCTTGTTTAATGCTCTCCTGCATCTAGACCACCAAAAAACTGAATTCTAAAGGTTGCATGAACCAAATAAACTGCATTTAATAATAGTATAGTAACACAAATAGTATTAATTTGGTTCCTCAGTGCATAGAAATTTTTGGCATTGGAAAAATTTTAAACTAGTTTACTACTTTATTATAAAAGGGTAGAACTCAGAAACAGCCAGATGGAACAGATGCACAGGGNCAGGAAAAGCCAGATGGAAGAGATGCATAGGGTAAGGTATGTGGAAGGGTCAAAAAATCTCTATGTTCTCTGAGTGCCCTATTCTCTTTGAATCTCCACCTAGGAACTATTAATTATGGCTTCGGATAGCCTATGTTAACCCACTGAGTTGATAAATTCCAGCCTTTCTACCTTTCTCTGTGGCTGTATTTCTGTTCTTGCACATGTTTATCTGAAACTCTCAGACCGGGGCAATGTAAATAATCCTTGACCTAGTCTCCCTTGGTTCTGATTTCACAGATAATTCAAAAGATTAATACAACTTAAAAGAAAGAAATAACATAAGTAAAGGTACTCGGATAGTCTTGATTGCCTATAATCAGTTTTTAAAAAATTCCCTTCCACTATGGGATTTTTCTCATTTCTNCCTGTAGGCGTGAGGCTGTGGGTAAAACAACTGTGCTTAAAAGGTAGCAACTGTTCATTGCAGTGCTGTTCCGTGCTGGTCAACCGTCTAACAACCTTCTGACATATTTTTTTCTGATTCTTACCTTTTCCCATGACTCTGGGCCTCTTTTTTGTTTCATACACAAGACAAATGCTTTATTGTCTCAGGGCTTTTGCTCTTGCTCTTTCCTCTGCTTGGAATGTTGGTCTTAGCCATCCTTGGTCTGCTGATCCCTGACTCTCTATAGTATCATTGCAGTGTGGTATTTGATCCATTGGACTACCAGTGTGGACGATTATGAAATAGGAGAACTGGAAGGGTCCTCAAGGGCTTCATAGTAATTTCTCTACCTCATTTGGGAGATAAAAACAGTGAAGAAAATAGATTTGCTGAGGATTCAAAGAATGCATCACATACTTGAAGGAATCTCAGGACCAAGTCAGACATTGACGGAAATATAAAAACACATGGCAATGAAATGATCCTTTGCCTAGTTAGAGAGGCAAAAGTAACTTAAATTCACTTAATCTGTGTCATAGTTGAGGGAAGGAAACGGCATTTTAGATAAATGTTAGAAAATATTTTTTTAAAACTTTATTTATTTAATTTATTTATTGACAGAGAGAAGAGAGAGAGAGAATCCCAAGCAGGTCCCACACCATCAGTGTGGAGCCTGACCTAGAGCTTGAACCCATGAACCCTGAGATCATGACCTGAGCTGAAGTCAAGAGTCAGACACTCAACCGACTGAGCCACCCAGGCGCCCTGCGAAGTCTTAGAAACTCTTAATGGTGGGATACAACTTGCTTTAGCTTTTCAAGGATAGAACAAAAGTAAGAATCCACGAGGAGAGGGAAAGAGTACTCAAAAGAAGAGAAAGGTGTGAAGTAAAGGGATAGAAGTAGGAGGGTTCAGATAGACCTTTGATCTTTAAAGCCGAATTGTTGGAGCCCCTGGGTGGCTCAGTCGGTTAAGCGTCCGACTTCAGTTCAGGTCATGATCTCACAGTTCGTGGGTTCGTTGGGTTCAAGCCCCGCATCAGGCTCTGTGCTGACAGCTCAGAGCCTGGAGCCTATCTTCTAATTCTGTATCTCCCTCTCTCTCTGACCCTCTCCTGATCACACTCTATCTCAAAAATATATACAACATTTTGAAAAAAGCTGAATTGCTAACTAAAATCTGTTTCTGTCACCAGACTTACATTTTTCCCAGCACGGATGTTACTTGGCCCTGAGTACACAGGCTTTATTGGATGATTACGTCTGTGACACTGCAGCTATTAGTCACACTCAGCTATAGACCAGACAATATAATGATGTTCTGTTTTTATTTCTGTTCTGATAGTTTCCCAGAAGTACTGAAATTATGACCAGAAAATTAATTTCTTTGCATTTGGACAAGTAAAAGAATGGGGAATAGTTCTACATTCAGGCTATGAATCTCCAGAGTTGTTTAGAAACAACTCTTTTGTGTTCAGAATTTGGACTGAATTTTGCATTAAACTTCGCACTCTTCCCCAGAGGAATTGGTGAGAAAAATATCTGATCAGAGCGTTTGAATGTTGCTCAAGTCTATGAAACAGATACTTGTTCATATAATGCACAGACAGTTGTAACATTGATTATTTTGCACGGTCAGAAATGGAAAGGCTGTGGAGCATGCGATCTTGATCTCAGGGTTGTGAGTTTGAGCCTTACATTGAGTGTAGTGATTATTTTAAAAAATCTTAAAAAAAGAAATGGAAAGGCTGTTTTATGCCACATACTATTTGCTTTCTTGAGTACAGAAATGAAACCAGCTACTTTAAACAAGCTTCTTTCTCAAAGGAGATTTTCTTAGAGGGGTGTGTGTGTGTGTGTGTGTGTGACCAATCCCTCAACAGAATATTCAATCAGCTTTTCCAGTGCACTCTAGACATGGAAAATAAAAAAAGGTACAGGGTGCCTAAACTTTAAGGAGGTGTATTCATGTAAAGAAGAAAGGAAGTCTTGCATCCAGTACTGGGAAGTGAACACACAGAACCATTTATGTTCTTATTTGTATTGAACTCCTCATAAGATCACTTAGGACTGCTTTCAGGGGTACTTCATGCTTTTCCCTAATATTTAGTCCTTAGTCTCACATTGTCAGAGACAGGTGGGCCCGTGGAGCATACTCTCCACCGTATAAGTGAAGAAATGGCAACTTAGCCAGATAGTGACCACAGATTGTGAGTGAACTGACACTGCAGGCCTGTCCCCTGTTGTGTTGTTATTTCCATTTTCTTGTGTGTCTTCTCTCTCTGGAAACCTCAAACCTCAGGTTTCCGAGGAGTTTATAGTTAAACAAAGGCAGTAAATTATCTCCTTTTCTACATGGAAGGATGGAATTGTAGTGAACCTAAATGATTTATCCGCAGTCACAAGACCAGAGAGAGGACAAGAATCTGTGTCACTATGCTGTGGCCACACCCTTGTTTGATAACTGCATCAATATTTAGGAAGAAATGTCATGTGATTAGGTGGTTAATTTTTTATTGTTTAGACCAACTGGTATATATTGCATGTGACATTCAGCCATTAGGAAGGCTTTACCATCCTTCCAGAATCCAAAGTTTTATAGTGATTCCTTGTATGTCTGTGTCTACAGTTAGATTAAGCTTCGGTTTGAGGTATTAAGGGTGGAAAGTGCATAGTGATGTAGTGTGTATAGTTGAATCCCATAGGGGTTTAGCCTTCCAGGAGCTCCTTAGCATGTAATAAGCATGCTTTATAATTTGCATGCTTCTAATTCCTTTATAAGCATATAATTAGAAGGTAGAAAGTAGTAAGTACTATGATTGAGGTCTGGATCTGGATCTAATGCTTTAAATCAGCACTCAAAAGTGTTACTAGAAGGTATAGACACAGGGAGTATCTTTCTTAGGCACATGTATTGTGTGAAGTTGGGGAACTCACTGGGCAAGATAGGATATAAATAGAACCATTAGATGCCCTTGGAGAAAAGTATATTATTTTTTTAGATCCCGCAAAACAAAATGGGACAACCATCATTCCTTCCTTCATTAACCTGCAAACAAGTATTGAATTCTATTATATTAAGAGAGTAGACTGGGGGCATTTAATAATTCACTAGAGTATGTATTCAAATAAGCAATGAGGGTGAAGTACAAAGCCAGTGTTAACTCTGTGGCTGGACTACCAGTTTGCTATTTAGAAACAGTTTCCAGTCTCCGCTTTCCCACTAAAACCTACAATTAGTTTGAATGTTGTCATAGACTGATTACCATACTGCTTGCAGTAAAATATCACCCTCCCTTAACTGCACTTTCTTTGACAGTCTTTCCATTTGAATTATTCAGCCTGGTTTTGAAAGAATTCTATGCAAATCAGCAATATAAGTGCTTGTAGTACATTTTTCAGAAAGCTATATTCTAAATCATTTCATAAGGTCGTGTGAAAACAGTCCCGACCAAGTTGGCTATTTGTCGTTTGGACTGATTTTCTAGTTCAGGCCAAACCGCGTTCGTTCACAGGTTGTCAAGAATGCTGTGAAAGGGTCTCCTGAAGAGGGTTGGAGGTTAACTCAGATGACCTAATAAGGTCTCTTCCAACTCATGAGTATATGATTCAGGGAAAGGCTAAATTGGTGGTAGATTGGATAGAAGCCATCTGCAAAAGACACTAAAGGGGCTTTGGATTTTTCTTAGAGCCAGTAAGGACCAAAACTCTTCTTGCCAAAGGGCAAAGCTTCCCTTCCTGTTGATGGTAGTCATTATTCACTTGTCACACAATTTGAAATAATAGAGTATTATGTTCAACTTCACGATGCTATTACTTTAAGTTGTAATAAGGTTTTCTTTATGTGCCATTTACAGAATGCTCTGTCATACCTAACCCTTGTGATCTTGAAGGACAAAAGTAGACAAGGACTTCACAGAGGTTTTATGTATGTGAAAGTATGTGTTTGTAATGGCTGTGTATGGGAGCATAATTTGCCACCCCAAAAAGTGTCCCTTTGCCATGTGGATTATTTTAGGCTGATTATTTTTAAGAAACAGAAGGCTCAGGAGGAACCTTTGACTTTCCCCTTAACTGCCTAAAAGAATTTAGATAAAGGACCTGCTCCAGGAAGGGCACTATCACCGTAGATAACTACAGTATAACATGAACTAGCTGTGGGAGACAGAGGAAAACTTAGCAAAGTCTGTTAACATTCCTTTCTGAGTCTAATAGTTTTTGGATGGCCCAGAAAGCATTCATTTACCAAACACTTACTCTTTTTCACCTTCCTGTGAATCGTCTTTCTTCCCTTCAAATTCCCAGACCCCCGTGCTCTTTTCCTTAGCTCCGGATGGCATATAAGCCTCAGTTTCCTGACTGCCTACCTGTGGGCCTCATAGCCTTTGGGAGACCTGTAGGTGTGTAATTGAACTTGAAGTTTTTCTTCTTAATCTGTTTCATGTCAATTAATTCTTAGATCAGCCAAAAGAATCCTGTAGAGAAAAACGTTTCCTCCTCTATAGCTGCCTGGCAAGCTAAAGGAGCTGTGATGGTGTGTGTGTTCGTGGAGAATGCGAATCCCAATCCAGTGTCTGCACCTGTGCGCATGCACATAGACAGCAGGGGACCACGTGGTAGTCCATACCATCCGTAAGGCCAAGAGTTCTATTTGTAGGGATGCTTTTTATTTGTTCAAAACCAGTGTTTCTTAATATTTTTGGGGGGTCACTGATCAGTTTGATAACCTGTTGACCTTTTCTATCATCTTTTCGAAGAAATAGGCTTTTGGACATGTCCACAGACTTTTAGGGGTTCAAGGACTACCTTCAGGAGTCCAACATATTACCCAGATTAAGAATTTCTGTTATTTTTATCTAAGCAATTATTTCCTTATTTGATCATAAGACATTCGGTTGCCTTCCGTGCACTCTGGGCCCTGCTGGATACAAGACACGTATCTAGTATCAATTCCCTCCTGACCAGCCACGTGACCTTGGGCCCATTGCATTATTTCCCCAAGTTTTTTGTAAAATAAAAGCAGAATGTTCTAATGGGGTGATTCCTGAAGCCCCTTATAGTGCCTTATTTACCCAGCCTTGTTCTAGGCACAGAAGGCAATGTGCAGTCCAGGCATCCAGCAAAGTAAGCCAGTGACCAGATCCAGGCAAAAGCAAGAAACTAAGGTAACAAAGGCTCCTGTTAGGCCATTTGAAGCCCAGAAAATTAGGTAAGAAATTGTCTCACTTCTGTGAGGGGACAGCAGCACCATCTGTGTCTGTATATGTGGCATTTGAAGTTAGAATAAATAATTCTCATGTCATTAATCTTTTTCAGCAATTGCATGGTTGTTTTACT
This sequence comes from Crocuta crocuta, assembly GCF_008692635.1. Taxonomy (NCBI): domain Eukaryota; kingdom Metazoa; phylum Chordata; class Mammalia; order Carnivora; family Hyaenidae; genus Crocuta; species Crocuta crocuta. The sequence continues at coordinate 466,626 of NW_027529518.1, read as the reverse complement.
GTTGGGTTGCTTTTAAACTTAAAAAAAGTTGAATCTTTTTCAACTAAGTATTTAATGGGCCAAGTTACTGCTTTGGACTTGGAGGAGGTTGGGGAGATGATACCTCGTGTGAGGAAGCCCTGAGCGGTTTCACACAAACCTTTTCGAGTAAATTATACTTAAAATGTTTGTGTTATTACAGACTGTACTGAAAAACCTTTCAAAAGCTCTTAGTAAACTTGTCCCTAGGCTGCGTGTGTCTGTATTTATTCAGCCTTCAAATACTCATTTGCTCATGTTGGGATGGGTGTTTGTTTTAGTTTTTATGCAATATGATTTAATTTTACATTCAAGGTTTGTATAACTGAGGCTTCAAGCTTGTATCAGGATGTCCAAATAGGTTCATTAATTCTGGGAGACTTTTTCCTAACAAGTAGAAATTCATCAACATCGAAAAATGACATAGTCAACTTAGAAAATTGAAAATATCTTCATACTCACCCTGGAGCTTCAGTTTGTCAGCCAATAATCATCAAATGACACCCAAACACTCATAATTTTCTGAGAAGAGAAAATTAGCTGGTTTTAATATGTCTGGAAGATAAATCAGACTATCCACATTGTATCATTCGTAAGAGAAGTTTATATAACTCACATTAAACACATCAGATCAAGTGGAAAATTAGAGTAATTAAATGTTATAGGGAAAAGAATTTTATTAGAAGAGCAGCAGCCACTCTTGACACGCTGAGTGCTGCCAACACCGTGTCCTAAAGACCTATGAGGAAGTGCAGACAGCAGGCCAGCGGGTGTGATGAATAAGTTTCCTGGGGTCCTTAGGCATAAAGAGGGACAGCCCATGGTGTCCAGATTCATAACAAGTAGGTGGCTAAGCCTAGCACACTGGAAGAACAGGACAGATCCTAGAAAAGTTGACCTTCCTCCTTTTTATTTAAATTAAAAACAATTTGTGGAGTAAAACGTAGAAATGCTTTCAAAAATAGGGATGGGTTTGTGATGAAGATCTAGAGCCTTTGCTCCCATGTCTCTCTACCTGCCCTCCCTGTTTTTAGTTGCTCTGTTTCCTTATCTACACACACTATACCTAATAGCCATTATTTAAAACTCAGTCTTAGGAAATTGTCTACTGTCTTCTGTTCTAATAGCTCAGTTGTTCTACCGTCATCTTCTTTCTTGTCGTGGCCCCTGAAATTTACAAGACTGTTAATTTCCTTACTAGTTACCACTGCAGCTTCGGCCACCGTACTTCAGTGTCCATCTCTTGTTGCTTCAGGACTCCATAGTTGACAGGGACATTTATTTTGCACTTCTGTCCTTCTCTTCTCTTCTTTTCCTTTTATATTCTGCATTCTGTCAGACATCACCTTTGTTTTCCATTGCCAAGGTTGTCGAAGCACTCTTTTTTATAATCGCCCTATTTTGCTGGACTANCATTCCCTTGGTCTTTCCTGGGTCCTATTCTTATTTATTTTATTTATTTATTTATTAATTAATTTATTTATTTAATTTATTTATTTTTAATCAAGCAAGCTCCACACTCAATGTGGGGCTTGAACTCACAACCTTGACATCAAGAGCCGCACGTTCTCCTGACTGAGCCAGCCAGGTACCCCTTGAGTCCTATTCCTGATGGACCCTGTTAAGCTTCTTACTCATAATAGTGACTCCAACTCTGGTGATAGTAGACATAGATGTCATTATTTCTAATCTTCAGATGTGTTCTTTAAGAAGTAGAAAACCCCTTCCTTTCCTTCCTGTCATCCCCCTTAATTTCTCATGGAAATGTACATTCTCCTTCCCTTGGAATATCATTATGCAACACAGGCATCAATTATAAACTTGTCTATTTGACAAGACATAAGGTTGCCTTTCACAATGCCATGCCTGAGCTTCAAATAGAATTTATTTTGTGAACTTGTTCCACAGCTGATTTCTACAACTCTTACTTTTGAAGCTGGGTAAATAGAAATAGTATAAGGTCATGCATTAAATGAGCCGTCTAAAAACATCTCAAGTAACAAGTGAAGGAAGGAGGAAGGTTACTTGTGTAGGAGTCTCCATATCCAGAAAAATATAAATTTTAAAACCTATAGTAAGTACTGCATTCATATGAGGTGCTAATTAGCTCATTCTTAATTGGTAGAATACCCTCAAAATACTGTCTTGGTAATCCAAATAGTTTTTGCTTTAATATGTATCAACAAGTCACTTGATTTAAGCTCTGCAATTTACTTCTTGAAATATATAGCATCACTTCTGTCCCGGAAATTCTTGAGAATTTTCCTGCAATAATATGTTTTGTGCGAAGTGGAAACTTTCCAGATGATGGGCTCATCCAGCCTCCCACTTGCTGCGAGACTGTTGGCCCACTTAGCCCTCCCAGTTCCTACTGCCTGGTAATTAACCAAATTCTTTTGCTTTCAAGCAGAAGGTCCATATTGTCAGTGGGTACAGGCAGTGGGTAAATGAAGAAAGGTTTTTCTTTTCTTTCTTTCTTTTTTTAACCCTTAAAGTATCTCGAGATGCCAAAGCAAGACTGTAAGATTAAAAGTGAGGCTTTTGATCTTAGAATTTGGAGCTAGAGGGCACTGTTTCTTTGAAGAAGTGTTTACTTAATCTTTCCCATTCATTCTTCACCTAAGCTGCTTTTATTAGGGCAAAACTTTCACAGGCCATTCCTCACTTCACAACCTACGAAAGCATACACAGGTTGTAATTTTGGAAGTGATGAATGGGGTTGTGTCTTTCATACTTAGAAGTGACTGAGGGAAATAAGACCCTCAGCACACATTGCTTGTTCATTCTGTCTCATTGGAGCCTTCATGAAAGACTCTCAAAGAATGTGCCTCTCTGTATCTGGATTTAAGAAGCAGAGAGGGCATTCCAGAACAATATCTTAAGAACTGAACAACCATCAACTCCAATCAATTCACAGATTCCTTCTATAGTTCCTTTTAACACATGTCAAGGTTATTAAGAGAGCAAACTTTATGCTGTACTTCATATTTAGAAAAACATCATAATTGTGTATTTTTACTGTAATTTGAAGCTAGATGTTAAACCATCCTAGCAATGGTAAGTTAAACTTAGCTTGCATACAGTTGGACACAGTTTGTCTATAAGATTACCCCAGTAAATTTATTAGTGAATCTTCCATGAATTGATGCAACTTTACAAAAATCACTAATTTTTACCCTAACCATAAGGGTAGTGTGATAAGCACTCAAAGCAACTGTAAGAGGAAAGATTCTTACAGTCCATGAAGAAAAAAGTAAATTAGACCATTAACATTAGGAAAATAACATTTAAGTATAATCTTCATGTTATAGTGAATAACGCTTTTTTGAATGTTTGTCTGATTTCAAAGCAAGACCAATATCTGGACTCAGGTCATATTTTTGTGCTTTTACATGAATCTGCTGAACAGATTGCATTCCAACGCAGAGCAGAACAATAGAATGTTAGGCATTATTAGGACATCCATGTGTCATACTGTCTCTTGCCACAGTAGCAGAGTGATTCAAGCTCTTGGAGAAATACTTGCATAAAACCTCAAACCTCTCATGCACTAAATCTCCATTTCACTGCAAGATTGAATTCCATTTTGATTGATACCCCTTTCTGTCATACAGCATTCAGCATCTTGGAACTGGGAAATGCTGGGTCACAAGGAAGGAATTGGCCATGGCCTGTTGTCATTCTTTTGTGCTGTTACACTAATCAGCTCAACAGGATGCATTTTCACAGCAGAATGATGGAGTTTTAGGAATTATTAGGACTCATGTACTTCTAAAAGCCACTTTCTTGTATCTAAAATTCTCTTTCTTGTATCTTCTATTTTGGATCATCATTCTTTACTTTTTCATGATCTCTTGGAGATTGTC
>NW_027529518.1:448803-462598 GCF_008692635.1 Crocuta crocuta | reverse complement strand
AAGGAAGCAAATGTTCCATGTGTTTCTGTTCAGAGAAGTCCTTAGCTAGGTCCTGGACTATTTTGTGTAGCAGTCTTGGCTCTTGAGGCTTGATGGCACTCAAAAGAGTGGCAGTCCCAGGTCCGTCCTTTAGTGGGAGAGAGGTTTCAGGAACTAACTTAGTGCACTGTTTCTGTACTGCAACCTTCCTGGTTGCAGAACATCCGGATCTTCTGCTCGGATGCTTGGAATATGATTTTTTTTCATTGTCAGCTTTGTCCCCAGATCTTGGTTCTGTGAGTAGTGTCACCCAAAGCAATAACAACTGGTATTTGTTGAGTGCTTAGTATGCTCCAGCCAAAGTANAATTCAGACAGCTATCTGGAAGAAGAGCACTAATTTTAAACTGCATAAATGTGAGATAAAGTTACTGAGTCTTAAAGCAGTTCAGTTCTTGTTTACCAATGGATCTTGGATTAAAGCCGAAACAATTTGGATTCTGGAGCAAATGCCCTCTCTTTCTCTCCTTTTTTTAGTTTTTATTCAAATTCTAGTTAGTTAACATAACAGTGTCATGTTAGTTTCAGGTGTACAATTAGTGATTCAACACTTAGGTACATACTAGAGCAGATGCTCTTTTCTCCTAGGTGTGTCACGGTATCTCCTGCCAGAGTGCAATCCTTGAGAGAGACTCAACTTGTAGAAGTCTGAAGAGTTTCTGAATTTTTTAGTCTCATATTGCTAGTTGGCCTACCCTGCAAGGAATATTAGAAGAAAGTCTTCAGGGAGAATGAAAGTTATTTAAGTAGAAAATCAGATCTACATTAAAAGGGAAGAATAGTGGAGCAAGAATAAATGAAGATAAAATCTTTTAATTTAAATAGTGTTAATTTAATTAAAAAGTAACTGTTCTGATAATAGTAATGGAATAATGGGTAATTACAGAATTTGGATAAATGAGCTATTGACAGCAGTACTGTAAAGGATGAGAGTTTGGAATTAGGAATAGCTATTATAAAGCATCAGCACTACCTGTGAAGCAGTATGGTGTCATTAGACGATGAAATTTGATTAATTTAGTGTTTATTTTATATTTGAGAAAGAGAAATAAAGCACGAACATGGGAGGAGCAGAGGGGGAGGAAGACACAGAATCCGAAGCAGGATCCAGGCTCTGACACAGGGCTCTAACTCATGAACCACAAGATCATGACCCAGGCCGAAGTCAGACGCTTAACAGACTGAGCCACCCGGGGGACCAGAAGATAAAATTAGATTAATTGTGAATATATATTGTAAACTCTGGGGGAATCACTAAATTTACTTTTAAATTATTGTTGATATGCTAAGAGAGGAGATTAAATGGAATTGTATGAAATGCTCAGTTAAAATCAGAGAAGGCACAGAGGGGAAGAAAAACTAAGAGCAGGGGATAAAAATGGTTACTAACATAGTAGGTATTAATCCACCTAAAACAGTAACTGCTTTAAGTGTAAATGGTATAAATACATCAAATAAAAAGCAGATTTTTGGGATGGATGGAAAAGTAAGACCCAACTGTATGTTGTCTATGAGAAACCTACTTTAAATATAAATATTCAGGTAGTTCCTAAGTAAAGGGATGGAGAAAGAAGCTATCACTAAATAAAAGTAAGCAGGAGTAGCTGTGTTATTTTCGGACAAAGTAGACTTTAGAACAAAGAAGATTACCAAGGATAAAAGGGAATCTTACAGAATGATGAAAAGGAATCAATTCTCCGAGAAGACATAACAATCCTTAATATGCTTGCACCTAACAACAGTTTGTCAAAATACGTATGGCAAACTGATAGAACTTCAAGGAGAAATAGACAAACCGACTATTAGAGTTGGCGGCTTCAATGCCCGTCTTTCATTAATTGATAGATCAAGCAGGCAGAAAATCAGTAAGGGTATAGTTGGCCTGAAAAACACTATCAATCAATTTGATCTAATTGACATTTATAGATTTAACAACAGCAGAGTACATATTCTCAAGCTCACATAGAACATTCGCCAACATAGATCGTGTTCTGGACCATGAAAAACACCAAAACAAATTTAAAATAAGAGAAGTCATGTAAAGTATGTGCTTGGACCACAGTAAGATTAAGCTAAAAATCAATAACAGAAAAATAGCTAGAAAGACCCCAAATATTTCAAGATGAATCAACATGTTTCTAAATAACACATAGATCAAAGAAGTCTCAAGAGAAATTAAAAAATATCTGGAGCTAAACAAAAAAAGGAAATACAGTTTATCCAAATTTGTGGGGATGCAGCAAAAGCAGTGTTTTGAAAGAAAGTTTAGAGCATTTGGTGCATATATTAGAAAGATTTAAAGGCAATTAATTTAAGCTTACACCTTAGGAAACTAGAGAAAGAACAATTTGAGCCTCAAGCAAACATAAGAAAAGAAATAAACAGTAAAAATTGGAGGAGAAATAAATGAAATTAAAAACAGGAAAATAATAGAAAAGATCAAGGAAACAATNAACTAACTTCATAAAAGAGAGAGAAAACACAAATCACTGATATCTGAAATGAAAGAAGAGTATCACTGATGACATTAAATATAAAGCTTTATAAAATAACAAAGTCTACTCAAAATACAATTTAAAAATGAATTCTGATTGGCTGTGGGCTCCTGTGCAGATGATCAACTTACAAAAGGCTAGGCTGAGCTTAGGAATCCGTTTCCAGTCTGCTGTGGCTGCAGTGGATAGTAAGACAAAGATACCAGNGACTGGCTTGCCTTTTATTTTCTCTTAAGGCAAATAAATGGGCCTTAGTGGTCAGTAAAAGGCAACAAGATTGATATAATGATGACAATCATTTTAACAGCTAATAATAATAGCGCATATCTATTGTTTTTAAGCTGCTTAAGCCAGGGTTCTGTCAGCACATCACAAGTGCAAAGAAGAAAATCACTTGTGAATGGCTTTTTAAATTTACTTTACAAATGGTTCACCTGAGCCAAACCTTAGGATTATATGCAATTTCAGATACTGCCTTCCTGTCCCAAATCTCTGCCTCTGAGTCACTGGGTTGCTAGTCCGGCTCCTAACAAAGAGAAATGCCTTAATTCGCTCTTCCCAGGAACCTCTAACTCTGTTTTCAGAAAATAAATTCATAGGGGTCAGAAGGGAGTAAGGGGGAAGGATGTGAAGAGGTTCAGGCAGGAGATGGGAAGAGGCCCAAACCGACTGTCACCACACCTTCTCTATTGGAAGCAAGGGATTGTGAGAGAGAAGAGGTAGAAAATAGAAGTGCTCAGATATTTGGGAAAGAGAGTTCATGTGTCCACAGTTTGATGGCACCTGAAGGCTATTGCCAAGATTCATCTAGTTATAATCTTTTCAAAGATTGCTACCAAATGCTGCTGAGTACTTACTCATTACTGTTGTGAATGGACAAAGTCTTTGATAGATAGATATCTATCAGATATATCTATCAGATATATCTATGCAGGACCCTGATTATACCTCCCTTTTGTTTATTAGATCCTGTAGATTATTCCCATGTGGAGAAAACAGGTCTTGTTGGAACAAAGCAATCATACTTTTACGCTGTAAAAGAGCATTATCTCTGGTGTGGACTGAATTGTGTCTCCCCCAAATCCATGTTGAAGCCCTAACCCCCAATGAGACTATTTGGAGGAAGAGCTTTTTAGGAGGTAATTAAGTTTAAATAAAATCATAAGGGTAAGAATCAGATAGAATTGATGGCCTTTTAAGAAGAGAGAGACAGGGAGAGCTCTTTCTGCATGCGCACATACGAAGGAAAGGCCATATGAGAACACGGTGGGAAGGCAGCCATTTGCGAGCCAGGAAGATTGCTCTCACTCGAAGCCAAGCTCTGCTTCTGGAACTATGAGAAAAGAAATTTCTTCTTTTTAAGGTATCCAGTCTATGGTATTTGTTACGCCAGCTCCAGCTTACTAAGACTCCCTCCATCCTTCTTTCTCTGGCCATGAAGATCAGTGGGGCAATAGCTAGAGTATTGCCTACACATAAAGCACGGATAAAGAAATTCCCAGTGTGGAAGTCTGCTGTTTACGGTTGTTTAAAAGGCAATTTGGCTTGTCTCTTTGTGTTTTAATAGCAGAAAGTCATTTCATGTAGTAATGTAGCTCCTTGGCTGACTCTAATCTAGGTCTGTTGGGGGGTGTTCTTTGCTTGTGATTTACATTGCCTGACACCTAATGTAATGACTTCCACTACAAGGGCCATTGCTGTGTCTGCGTAGCTCCAATCTGTCACTGGCAGTGTTCTGAGAGCTGGGGTACCCCCCATTCAATCAAGAAACTAGCGCTGTGTGTAATTAATTACATCCTTTTACCCCAACCTCACCAACTGCTACATATCACTTCTCTTAAAAACTCAGTGAAAGCAGTATTTTTCCTTTACCACATGCAAACGTGGCTGTGCAATCAATCATTGAAACTTCAGGCTTTTTTTGTTTTCGTCTCAAGTATTCATGAGCATGTCTTTGTCATTCTTTTAAGGATGTCAATAGTACCTGAGCTCCCTAACTAGCTACTGTACTTCGGGACAGTCTTTGAAACTGGAGTCTAAGCCATCTGTGTATAAGCAGCAACCATCCTTGTGATTGTCTGCTAGGACTGTAACAGATGTTTTAGCTGATAAATAACACCTGTAATTTTATTGTCAACATTTCAGTTTAATGACAGTACCTAAGAACTGTCCACTAAGTTATTCTGTGGGCTAGATTAGATAAGAGGATGGCGGACTAGGATTTCAAGGGTAAGGCTATTTACGTTGTATCATTAAGCATTATTACACCAGATAATCTATCCAAGTGGATGGTCTTCAATTTTCAAGTCACTCAGATTTTGAATGACTGATAAATTAAGAGAATGAGGTTCATTATGGGCAGTGAGAAGAAAAAAGTGCATCAGAAGCTTGGAAAGGAACAGAATCTGAAAACCAGCTAAGCCCATAATACATTCCAGTGAATTGTTAAGATGCTATTATTATGTTAAGAAGTTCTCTGCTTTTCTGTAAAGGTCTCTGAGAGTAGTTTCTGTTGGCCATTAAGACAGAGCTAGGCAAACCAGGCAGCAATTGTGACTTGAATGCATAGTGCTGTAAAACTATTATGTGAATCATTTCAGTTTAGGTATGGAAGATGATGGTGCCTTGGTGCTGTTTGCATCATTAAAACTCAGGAGGGAAAATGTAAAGTGAGTGGAAAAGAGGGAGGTGGGAAAAAAAATTAATTGGAGCTGTGTGACCAGTGACACCCACCTGGTCGCCTCCATCCATAGCTTAAGAATTAAGTGCTGTCTAGAGTACTCTGAATGAGTCCCTTCTTTTGAATTTCTAGAAGGCTGTTAACCTCTTGCCCGCATGTAGAAAGTGTAACCCCTGGAAGAGACGCTAACTCTGTGCACTAGAAAATAGGAATCAAGATAAGGCAGAAGTTCTTGGAGTTTATCCAGGAGAGTTTAATTACCGAAATAATGAATATCCTTATTACCCCACACTCTCCTCCAACCTAACATGATTCGTTGTGCTTTGAACCTTTGCGCTACTTCTCATCCCCAGAGTGCACCCCCTCATTTCACTTAATGAAAAGACTGGAACTGTACTTAGGTAGGTACTAGGTAGGATCTTTGGACTCTAGACTGGACTCAGATACTTAAAATCTCTCTGACCTGATTCCTTCTCTTATGAACTTGGCAGTGAGGCTGAGGATCTTTTATGTCTCATCAGCACCAGAAGTCCTTAAGTCTGTGTATTTACCAACCTCAGAGACGTTCCTGCTTTGTGACCCATTGGCATAAGGAGTTAGGATTTACTTACATCTAAGAACTAACATTGACTGGCTCTTGAATTTGCACATTAAAAGATTAATCCCTACTTACTTTTGGCTTGTCTCAAGTATGAATCTGTTTTATATCAGCAGTAGAAATTATTAACTTTCTACATTTTTTCTATGCATATTTTAAAGAAGGCATGAACTCAGATTATATTCATGGTTAAATGTCCTGTTTTCTTAACATATCCTTGTCCTGGGCTTCATATAATGACTATACATTCTGAACCAAATACTGTATTAGTGGAGCTCCTTCAATTGAAGGTGTCAGAAAGAAAAGCAATTCAAATTATCTTTTATTTTTTTTTAATGTTTTATTTATTTCTAGGAGACAGAGAGAGAGAGAGACAGCGTGCGCAGGGGAGGGTCAGAGAGAGAGGGAGTCACAGACTGAAACAGGCTCCAGGCTCTGAGCTGGCAGTCAGCACAGAGCCCGACGCGGGGCTCGAACCCACGAACCGCAAGATCATGACCTAAGCGAAAGTCGGACGCTTAACCAACTAAGCCACCCAGGCGCCCCTCAAAGTATCTTTTAAGCAAGAAAGGAAACTTAATGGTATGTTACCGAGAAATCCTGTGGTAGTCCTTAGTTTCGCATGTAGTTTTCTTTTTCATTCTACCTCTCAACTGAGTATTGGCTTTCTCTTCTTCACTGAGTATTGGCTGTTTCCAGACACAGAAGGGCCCTCTCCATGTGGCAAGAGGAGACAGTTACCAGTGCTCCCCCTTGTCGACATTGCAAGAAGAGAAGCTTAGACTCAAGGGATCCAATTGCCCTCCACACGGCTTACGTGCATCACCCGCGTGGACCTTGGTGGAGAGAGGCCATGGGTTACCATGACTGACCGTGTCAGCAGCGGCCCATGGCACTCCCTTCCTAGGCTGCTCAGCACTCACACCATCACTGAAACGTGCACACCAGTCTCCCTCTTTTTCTTGGGAATCTTTGTGGAAACAACCCCTTGGCTGGAATCACAAACACACTCTCTTTCCAGCTGAAAATAACCAAAAGACAATCAAGTCGATGTTTCCAGTGACATCTGTGGAGGGACTTCCTTCCTCAATTGTGAAATTCATTTTGTGAAGTCTTTAACAGGAATAAAAATCAAATTTTATATTTTTTCACCTTTTGTTAGTCACAGACACATTCATTCCCTTTTCTGCATTTTTCAGTCAGCTCTTCAAGTGGTTCTGAAACCCTATAAACATTTGAACTCACTGTGTTCAATTGGTCATACATATGGCATCAGATGTCATCTGCATTCCCACTTAAGTGTGCTGTCTTGAGCTGCATAAATGTATAACCAATTATCTACCTCAATCTCACTCGAACTCACACTCCACCATCATAAAACACTTTTTCATTTTCCATCTCTGGGATCATACTTTGGACTCACTAAATTCTACATCCTAATGACTTGTAGCACCAAGCTATCCATCCAAAGGGGCTATTAACTGCTCTTGCAACATGCTTCATGCTTTGCCGCTGCCTTACCCTGGTTGATGTCGATCATTTATTTCTACGATTTCATCTCTATATTTTTTATCACTCCACCACTGGCTGTCAGAATCCCATGTATTTCATACTAAAAGCAGACACAAATGTGGAATACTTAAACAGATTATCAGGAAACCATTCACTGGAAGTGACTTTAATGGGCTAAATAAGTAGGAATTTAATTATTTTAATTATTTTTTTTTACGAATGGAAGTGACTTTAATGGGTTAACTAAGTAGGAATTTAATTATTTTAATTATTTTTTTTACATAGCAAGTATATCTTGGGCTGTCAAAATTTCTACTTAAGGCTTCTTCCAAACTTGAGTATGGAATTAATGATTAAAACTAAATATCAACACCTGGGTGGCTTAGTTGGTTGAGTGCCCAGCTCTTGATTTTGGCTTAGGTCATGATCTCTTGGTTCCTGGGATCAAGCCCCGTGTAGGGCGCTGCACTGACAGCACAGAGCCTGCTTGGGATTCTCTCCCTCTGTCTGCCCCTCCACTGTATTCGCACATGCTCTGTCTCAAAATAAATAAACTTAAAAAAGCCAAAACTCAAGAAACTATCAGTCATAGTTGCAGGTAACAAAAAATTTTATTGCATGCAACCACAATTACAGAGTCCCATCACAGCAACTGTGTTGGTAAATTCACTCCTTGTGTAGTAGCTCCAGATCATTACAGATCAATGCTCTTAGGATATTCCATTTTATTCTGGCATCCTGAACTGGTTAGCTTTCCAATTTAGCTAATCTAAAATTACTTTTCTTGGGGGCCCCTGGTTGGCTCAGTAGGATATGTGACTCGATCTCAGGGTTGTGAGTTCGAGCCCCACATTGGGCACAGAGCTTAGTTTAAAAGTAAATACAAATCAAAAAATAAAATTATTTTTCTTTTCCGAGCCTTTGAACTTAAGCCTCATGGTATTCCATAACCAGTAGTCGTGGGCTTTCAACTGCAAGTAACAAAATAACTACGGTTACTTAAATAAATATGATGGTTATTGCAGTGGCTCCATGACATCTTCAAGGAGCCATGTTTTTTAATATCCTTTCACTGTTCAATTCTGGTTATATTTCATGTTCATACTTGTTTACTGGAATTAATAAGACTTATTTATTGCAGTGTTTATTTTCATACTGTTGTCCTACAAGATAGGAAGTCTTCCTGATTCTAGCTGTCATATGTGTATTCAGTTTGTGAAAAGAGAAGGAGTGAATGTTGAATGGTAAAACTGGTCTTGCCAGCCATTCTCTTTTTTTTATCAGGTACACAAGTTCAGTAGACTCTTGCTGCTGTCTATTGACAGCTATGTGAGATGTCCTCAGAACTCCAGAAGAGGGATTGGAAAGGGAAATGTTGTGGATGGGGGTTGAGTGAGCCAGCCTACAACATGTGCTACATGGAAGTACGTGTCACAGTAGAATTCCCATAACTGGCAAGGTATTAAGCTATGTTTACAATTATCTTATTTTATAGATCTATGTCCAATATGGTAGCTAATTATAGCTATAGCCACTTGTAGCTATTAAAATGAAATACAATGAAAAATCCACAACCTCAGTTTCATTAGCCACCTTCAGGTATTCGATAACTACATGTGGCTGGTGGCTACCCTAGTAGACAGTACAGATACAGTACATTTCCATCTCTGCAGAAAGTTCTATTGCACAGTGCTATGCCAGGTGAAATAGTCAGTGAAGGAACAGGGTTAGTTCCCAGTTTTCAGAGTTGGCCAGAGGTGAAGCAGAAACCAGATACTTGGGTTTCTAATGTTCAGATTATTATTCTTTTAAGTAGACAGCATGGCTTTCTGTACATTTGTCTTTTTTCTTAATATTGCTTCTTATTTTCAAGCAGTTATACCTGTATTTTGTCATTCTTTCATGCTGTGGTGTAAATGAGATGCTGAAAATGCCAACGTGGATATCCCGTAGTGGGTGATTTCCCTCCTAATGCATAGCCACTTAACATTACAATACAGCAAGGGCCTAAGTGACCTTAAATAAGTCAGTTGAGAGTAGGTAAGAGTTGTAAAAGATTTTATTCTGTAATGGCTAAAAGGCATTGCCCCTTTAAGAAACCAGATGGTAAAATCAGGAGCTTCCAGGCTTACCTGAATGAAGAATAGCTAGAGGCACAAAATGTTGCAAATCCTTTAAAAAGCTTTTTAGATCCTCAGCCTGGAGCAGGGCTAGAATGGAGGAGAACAGTCCAGAAGCCAAGATGTTGTAAGAGTATTAAAGAGGAGATAGGTTGGTATCACCTAGATTCTATGTAATAGCTACATAGAAATGGAAACACCTGGTTTCAAGCATGTGTAAATAGTCTTGGGTAATAGAGGGAGACAAGAGAAAAGGCATTAGTTAGAAAAATAGGGAATATTAGAAGTAATTAAGAGTAGCCATGCATTTGATTTTTTTGGCAGGGGGGAGATCATTTACTGGGCTATTCCAGAAATAATAGATGGAAACTATGTAAGTGATAATAAGTATATATGAGCACATTATCTACTTTATTGCTGTCATTCTTGATTTCTTAATGTAAATTTAGTTTGTTTGCCTGTACTGCCTCAAATAAGCCATCATCAGTCGCCTTGTGGCTATAGCCAGAGTTGAAAGTTGGCATCTGAGAAGAGTACACATCTCCCTCCGGTATCTGGCCTTCATTTTGAACTCCCTTTTTGTAATCAGAAAACCACACACTGAAAATCAAATACTTGGCAGCAGCCCGCTGTAGTGCATCGGTGAGGACATACCCAGTGTTCTTGAGTATTGGCCTCATTTTTTTCATACCAGAGAAATTCAACTTTTCCCATAACTCATTTCCCTGGTCCCTTCAGTCTCTGTGCATGTTTTTCAAGCTCTCAGCCAAGAAATAAGTAACCAGCATAAGCGTCTCTAGGTTGAGAAGATATTGATTCCTCCTAGATCTGTGCTTTGTTTGTTTTCACATACCCAGAAGATATAAGTGGAAATCTATTGTGTCTTGGAAAAATACCACACAGATGATCAGTGGGGAATCTGGGTTTAGGTCTCAGTAAAGAGAATGTGTGTTTCAACAGCATATATTACTAATATTTTAAGAACATTAGGGAATTTGTGTTCTTGAGCAAGCTATTTACCTATATAGGTTTATTTTCCTCATTTGAAAATGGGCCTGGACACATTTTTTTGGTGACAAATTTTCCGATTCTTTGTGGGAAATATCCCTGTCCCTCAGTTTTGGGAAATTATTAAAGATGTTACCCCCTTAGCACAAATGGAAAAAATGCACTGGAAATTGCTGAAAACAGCTGTAGTAGAAAACATCCAATACAACTCATGGTCTCTTTCAATAAGAAAATTGCAAGTTCCCAAGGAAATTCTCATGAATTCTGACCTTTGTCAGGAAGCATTGAATAAATCAATGTGTTATTGATTGATCTGCTGTCATGAATTTATTTTTCTTTCCTTCTTTGAGTCTCTGTACCTTGTGTGGGGAACAACACGTCTGTACAAAAACTTGCACAGTTATGCAGCATCTCCTCAGAGAAGTAAGCCTAGGTGGTTCCCCAAATTCCAAAGGTGTTTTGCTTATCAAGCAGAAATAAGTAGACTCTAAAGAAAAGAAACTGCTCCACTGAGATATTAGCCACAGCATGAGGGTAGGTGGACTCTGTCACATGTTCTCTAATGTGTCTAGTCAAAGTCATGGGAAAGTAAAACTATAAAAGTACAGTTATGAAAATGGGGAGAGAAACACCCATCAAATTCAAACCCCTTTCAGTGACTTCAAAGTCAACACCAAAATAAGAGCTCTTTTGACATTTGCCCTGTGCCTGACAGATCCAATCCATAGATTCACCCCATGAACTAATTACTTGATTTAACATTTGTCAAATGGGCATGTTGAATACTGCCCCCCCCCCAATATCACCAGAACAACTTGTCAAGAAAAACCAGCGAGTTTATTACTCACTACTGTCATGGAGAACTCCATGTTGACAGAGTCTATTCATGTTTTTGAAGAAGAAGGGAAAGGCTGGGATATTGAAACTTTGAAGTCTGACCTGATGAGAGATGGGAGTGGGGGACTTGAGGAGGGTTGGGTATAGGCGGGCATGGCAAAACAGGTATGGATGCAAGAGGTTCAGAAAATCTTAGGGTATAAACTGTCAGTTGATGCTTTCTGTTGACGAGTTGCTGGAATGAACAGTGAGGCTATTTGCAACTTGTATTTTCCTGGGTAAGAGTGTTTTCAAATTGTAAAGTCACATTGATGAAAATAGTGGAATAGTAGACTCTTGTTAATGTACATGATTTTGGTTCTCAGTGCCTATATACTGGGGGAATACACGTGTCCTGTGACACTCCAGATGCCTGTGTATTTTAAAGTTCACAGAGATAAGAAGCAAGAATTGAGGGGAAAAGGATACTACTAGGTTGAGAGAATAATGGACACATTCATGGAGGGAGGTAATATTTGAGCTAAGCCCTGATCATTGGTTGTAAGTTCAGAGAGATCTTTCGTGTTAAAGGCTACTGATGCTTGGCCACTCATGGTTTCCTTTCTTCGTTAAGAGTTCATTCAGAGCACATATAGGTGTTAGCGAGGATGAGGAGAAAAAGGACACCCATGCATTGTTGGTGGGACTACAGATTGGTACAGCCACTGTGAAAAACAGTATGGAGGTTCCTCAAAAAGTTAGAAATCAAACTACCCTATGATTCAGCAGTTGAACTACTGAGTATTTACCTAAAGAATACAATAACACTAATTCAGAGGGATACATGCACCTCTAAGTTTATAGCAGAATTATTTACATTATTTACAGTAGCCAAATTGTGGAAGTAGCCCAAGTGTCCATGAATAATCAATAGATGAATGGATAAAGAAGAGGTGAGCTGTATGTATGTATCATATATATATATGAGATATATGTGTATAGACACATATATATGTATATGTATGTAGTCTCGTGGAATACTATTCATCCATAAAAAAGAATGAAATCTTGTCCTTTGCAGTGATGTGGATAGAGCTACAGAGTATAATGCTAAGCAAAGTCAGCCAGAGAAAGACAAATACCATATGATTTCATTCATATGTAGAATTTAAGAAACAAAACAAATGAGCAAAAAGAAAAAGAGAGACAGACCGAGAAACAGACTCTTAACTGTAGAGAACAAACTGATGGTTCCCGGGAGGGGGGGGGAGTTGGGTGGATGGGTTCAATAGGTGATGAGAAGCAAGGAGTGCACTTGATGAGCACCAGCTGATGTATGGAAGTGTTGAATCACTATATCACACGCTTGAAACTAATAAAANGCGAAAGTCGGACTCTTAACCGACTAAGCCACCCAGGCACCCCTTCAGTGCCTTATTTTTGAAGGTCTGAGGTTCAGCGCCCTATTTCTAATGTCCAGGGCTCTCTGAAGTTAGGTGGCATGATTCCTTGTCTGTGCTTTTTTTTAATAAATGTAGCTTGAAACTTGGAGCAGAGCTTCTTAGCTCTCTGCTTTCTTTACTTTGAGGATGGCCTCCATTAGCACCACATAAACATGACAAAAGTATCAGTAGGGAAATGAGGGAAGCGTGAAGTGGTTTGTTGAATTCTTTTTTTTTTTTTAATTTTTAATGTTTATTTTTGAGCGAGAGCGAGAGAGAGAGAAAGAGAAAGCAGAGGAGGGGCAGAGAAAGAGGGAGATACAGAATCCAAAGCAGGCTCCAGGCTCTGAGCTGGAACCCATGAGCCATGAGATCATAACCTTTGCTGAAGTTGCACCGACTGAACTACCCAGGCGAATTCTTAGAGACTGTTCAAGGATGCACATCCAGAGCAGCTGCTCATTTTCTTATTTGTGCTTTGTGAGCTCCTTTGCCTTCCAAGATGACCGAGCTGATTGCAGTGGGGTAGGGGCCCCAGAAGCTGGAGCTGTGTGGCTCCAGATAACTGGAAGCACTGTTTGTTTTTTTATTTTGGACAGCTCTCTCTTTATCATTCTCTCTCTTTCCTTCTCCTCTCTCTCTCTTTCACACACACACACACACACACACACACACACACACACACTTTTTTTAAGGCCACAAGGAGGAAACAGATGTGGTATGCAGAATAATAAGGAAGCACTTAAGTAGGCGGAAGAGTGNAGCACTTAAGAAGGAGGAAGAGTGAGAATCACTTTTTTAGAGGTTAGAGGTATGACTTGGGTTTTGGGAATCCACTCTTAAGGATATATCAGAACAAGTTAAAAAAATAAGGAATGAATTCAGGCCACTTTATATTTCTCCTGTTGANTTCCAGCCTTTGTGGCATTTAATGCATTTTCAAGTTCATTTTTCCTCCAGAAGTGGCTCTGTCCAATTCCCTCTCGGTTCTTACTAGGCCTTACTATGTCCCATGTATCCTTAAATGAGATGAAGATGCTTGGAATCACTGTCCTCCTTACCTTGGAAAGGAAAATGCTGTAGCTC
>NW_027529518.1:448306-448775 GCF_008692635.1 Crocuta crocuta | reverse complement strand
CCCTATATCCGGGAGCTTCTTTCTTGCAGGTCACATTTTTCTGACAAACACTTCCTTTGGGATGGTTTTCCTCATGAGGTTGTAGTGTTGTCTTCCACTTACTACATCAATTCTTGCACCATTTCCTCTCCAAATAGAGGGAGTGGAACTTGATCCCACTGTTGCCTCCTCATTCCCTGTNAAGCATTTTATTTTTATCTTTCTAAGATTTTATTTAAATTCTAGTTAGTATACAGTGAAATATTAGTTTCAGCTATTTCAGTGATTCAACACTTCCATACATCACCTGGTGCTCATCACAACAAGTGCACATACTTAATGTGTGTGTGCATTTTATTTTATTTCATTTATTTATTTTTTTAAATATTTTTTTATTTATTTCTAGGAGAGAAAGAGAGACAGCGTGAGCAGGGGAGGGTCAGAGAGAGGGAGACACAGACTCTGAAATAGGCTCCAGGCTCTGAACTGG
>NW_027529518.1:413279-448164 GCF_008692635.1 Crocuta crocuta | reverse complement strand
AGAGAGAGGGAGTCACAGACTGAAACAGGCTCCAGGCTCTGAGCTGGCAGTCAGCACAGAGCCCGACGCGGGGCTCGAACCCACGAACCGCGAGATCATGACCTAAGCGAAAGTCGGACGCTTAACCGACTAAGCCACCCAGGCGCCCCGTGCATTTTATTTTTTTATTCATTTTCCTCCCTTTTTAAAAAAGTAATCTCTGTCACAACATGGGGCTGGAATTCACAACCCTGAGATCAAGAGTCACATGCTCTAACAACTGAGCCACCAGGCGCCCCTGTGTGTATGCATTTCAAACATGTTAAATAGTCTTTACCTGTGTGGTGTCCTGTCACCCTTAGCCTGCTCTTCATGTCCGGGTCAGCTTGCTCTTTCAGTAACAGTTCCATCCAATTTCGTTTCACCCTTTCTTGCCCAGCCAGTCCTTAGTTTGAAACTTTGGACACTATCATCTTGAGGAAAGTTAGAATTCTTTGGGCCCAACCCTTAAAGGACTCCTACTCACCCGACTTTATGATTCCCCTTAGCAGAGAAAAGTTTCACTCCACCGAGATTGAAAACAAACTCATGGTTCCCTGCTGCCTGTTAACTTTGTGATCAGGTCACAGGAGCAGCAGCGCAAGGCAGCACAGACTAAGTGACAAGTCTTGCAAAGAGTGAATGCTTTGTGAATTCTGAGGTAGGAAAAACTCAGGCCTGGAAATCTTCTGAACGAAGCACGACTCGGACTTAAAAGGAAGGGTAGAACTGCGACAAAAAGGCAGGGTAATTATGAGGGAATTCCAGGCAGAGAGAAGATGCTACAAGCAGCTGAAGTGGCAGAAAACACAAGGACTCTTCAGTAACACTGACTTCTCCGTATCTTACTTGATACGCTTCCCCTTGTGTTGCCATTTTTTATATCTTTGTCTCCCAACCGATCTGAAGTCAGGGATATTTTATTGCTTCATCTTTGGCTCTTGGCCATAATTGACTGGGTATCAACAAATATTTTGGCTAACAAGTGAATAATCAAGCGAATGCAGTACTTCGCAGAAAGGGCTCCAAAATACTAGGAGGGTTGCAGTAGGAGAAAAGGAATTAATTTCCAGAAAACCTCATTTATCATAATTTCAATGAAACAAGCATGCACTTTCTCATGAGACGCCACTCTTTCTTAACGAGATCATATTTAACTTACGGAAAATAATCTGCATTTTGTTTTCCTAATCAACTATGTCTTATTAATAGCACTGACATAATCGTTCTAAAAGAATGAAGAACAACAACAAAAAGCTCTGCCAGATCTGTCTCTCAGAAAAGGTTCAAAGCCTAAATAGTTCATGGGAACAATTTGCTACTCTGGAGAATTCTTCCCATTTTGGTCAGGGCCTCCTATGGAGAGATTTATGTGCAGTATATGTCAAGAGGCAAAATAATGGCATGTCTCTGCTATACAATGACTCGGACATTTGCTGAGTGCAGAAATGCACCTTTAAACGGGAGAAAGAAGCAGAGTCTGCCCTGATCCAGTCATTTTGAAAAGCCATGCGCACTGAAGCCGGGAACGAACATGACGACAGGATCTAATTGCCAATTCTCTAGAGGCAACACGCCTCTTGATGTGTTGACCTTTAACCCAGACTTGGGAGTGTGAAAAAGAGAGGGGATGGGTTCCTTTCCTCTCCTCCCCAGTCTGATTGTGCCTGCCTCCAGCCCTGTCCGTGTACCTCTAACACGCAGCTGCCCCCACTTACCCGTTAGTTACTTCCCGCTTTGGGGCCAGGGTGGGAATGAACAGAAGAACAGAAAGGAAAGCAGGAGAAGAATAGAAGAAAGGTCTACAGGCAGTTGACCGCTGCTTAGAAGCAGGGGGCAGAATTACAGCTACTGAGATGAGAGCTGAACTCCTGGCCCTGTGATGCTTCTGCCCCACTCCCCAATGTTTCCTGAGATTAGGTGTTTCTAGTTTTCTGTTTTCTGTCTCCATTTACCCTCTCTGGGCCATATTTGTAATTACTCCCTTCTCTACACCTTCGGCTCCCTTAACTCCTTTTACGTGGTTACTAATGAATGGCAGAATCCCGAGGAAAGTTATATATAAGGTTCTGCCTGTTACACACCTGCGCGGTGGCAGCCAGGCCACTAAATATAGCTGGAGAAAAACGCAAATATGCTGACTGGTCTCACTGTAAATTCGTGACCACTGGCCTTAAGTTGGCCCTTTGTGTTGCTCTGCAAGGGTTCTGGTCCATTCGCGCTCTTGCTGTTTTCCAAAACTTGCACACCTTCTTTCTCCTCAGATCTCTTCACTGTTCTCCAGCCACACTGGTCTGCTCTCTGTTTCTAACATGCCAACCACACGCCCACATGAGGGCCTTTTAACTTACTCTCCCTCTGCCTGGAGCGTCCTGCATCTGTCTGTCTGTTCCCTCGATTCTTTCAAGACCCCGCCACATGTCATCGTCTTTAGTCAGGCCTTCCCAGGCCACTGCATAGAAGGCAGCAAGCACATCCTTATCATTGCTGGCACACCCTGGTCCCCTAACTTTGTTTTCTTTAACAGTTACAACCATTTGGTAGTCTATGTATTTTTGGTGTGCACATTTTCTATCTTCCTGCCAGAGGAAGACTTTTATGAGACTGTGGGTTTTTTCCTCCTTTTCATTCTTCCATACCCAGAGCTTAACACAGTGCTTGCTAGTATGCCATACATACTTGTTTAAGGCTTGAATGGATAGATGAATGCCAGCTGGGTTTTGAGAATCCCCTCTTCCCATTTGCCAAACTCAGCATATTTACCTACTCCCCGTATAGTATTTTTTGTATGGCAACCATAGTTTCCAAGCCCAGATTTGATGCACATCATCTAATTGGTGGGGAGAATATCTTTAATTTGGATTTTCTTGGATTTCCCATCACATTGGATGATTAAGTATATCCTACTTAGAATCATAGTCTATAGAATGGAGTCCTCAAAGGAATCTTAGATGATCACTTTCCAGTTAGTCGAATGGGCCCTGATAGTGGAATTGGCTTAGCCAAGGTCACTAAGCTATGTTGAGTTTAAAATAAATGTGACTTGAAGTTGTTTGGCTTTTTAGAGCTCTTGATTGTGATTATCAGAGATACCCAGAAATTATTGGAAACGCCCATGGTAATTACGTGGCCCTGTCTTTTCTGTTGACTGCATATAGAGACTAGCACACTGCCTCATGGGTCCTTCATTTCTATCCAATGAGGTTTGCTAGGATAACTGAGCAGGATTTCTCACCATGTGCTAGGTTCGTCTTTGTTCTTTCACTCCACATGTTTTCAAATGTAAGAAGTTGTGAAATGCAGTGCTATTTAAAACTCACCACCTGTACCAAACCACCATCTGCACCTTGACCCCCACCCATTCAGTGAAATAAACACATACTTGAGTTTATATAGATGATGACAAGCATAATAAGATATCAGTGGAAAAGATCTGACAATAGAGATGTTATTTGTAGTCATGGGCCCAAAGGACCTTCTAGGGTTTATTCTTCTGCCTCCAGGTTGTAATATCTCCAGATTTTCTCCGTTTGTAATGAATGCTTTGGGAATGACAAATGCATATTCAAATTTGAAGGGTGCATTCTCATTGGCTTTCAAGTATTTCTTGCTCTTGAGATAATGAAAGCATGAATGGTGGGAATTACAAATCCAGGATACAGAGAATAAATACTCCAAAAGCTTCACAAGTCCTCATAAAGCTATCTTAATACAAAATTATTAACTGGGCTTCTGGGTTTTTGGACTTGGAGGCATTTTTTCCCAAGGGCTAATTTCTTCGAGGTGAGGCTTGGGAAATCTCACTCCAGAAGATAACTCTCTTTGACAAAACGCTGCTCCCACCCTGACTTCGTGTCAAGCTGTAGAAAATGGCAGTGGAAGGATATTTTCCCAGATTCTTTGTCCCCATTGGAAGCAAGGCCCTTTTCAAGCTATGATGCTTACACGATGATGACATTTACAGTCCATCTTGCTTAGGTACAGTGAATACTCTCACATCCTTTGTGTCCCTGAGAACACTGGCCACAATACACAGCATTGGGAACACACTCCGGAAATCACAGTTTGCAGTGTAGAGCAGATGCCCAACAACTCTTCCGTGACCAAGAAGGTCAATGTAAAGTGAATTAGTGAGTTAACAAGGAAGCACACGTTTCTACCTGGAGTTTTTTAACCTTATGGTCAGCTTCTTGACCCCATAGGTCATGCCTCCCAGTCTGATCAGAACGGTGTAGCTTTATGAGTTTCTGTCTGTGCTTTGATACCCACCAGCCTGGTGTGTTGCGCTAGTAGGTGGCCAATCGCATTGAATGGACTGAGTTTGTGGGTAAAACGAGAAAAACACTTCAGCTTTCATAACTTTTGAATGGAGTTGGAGTATCAATACTGCGGATGCCTGGTTTAGGCCACATAGAGTAGTCACATAGTGCTCTCAGTGGAGTCGTAGAAAATGGATACATTTTAGTTGAAAATCTTCTAAAAGCAATCAAAGAAGCCCTAAAAGCCTTAGATTGACAAGGCAGAATCAAGAAAAGGATTGAAACTTAAGATGTGCTAGCCAGGAACGTGAGAAGTGGTTAGACCCCTCAGCTGCACATTAGCAAGATGGCTCCTAATCTTTACTTTCCATGCTTAGGGGGGCTCAACGAAGTCTCCTTTAGTCTCCTGGAATGAAATATAACCACGTTGAACTATGAAGAAGGAATGATGTAGGGACACATCAGTTTGGAAACACATGACTCTTAACTGTGCTGTTGAAGGCAGAGGGTGGAAATGCCATCAGGGTTTTAGGTTATCTCAGCTACCCTTAGAAAGAATGGACAACAATTTTTGATAAATACGGGTCAGCTGGGATTGCAGAATTTTTGAATGCAGCCTGGAAGTCATTCTGGGGTTTTAGGTTCTCTATCAAGTGGTTGAAATAGGAACAATGAAAACTTTGTCTTTACTTTTTTTTTTTCTGGAGGGGGGGGAGAGGAGATAATTTAAACTCTTACTTAGCATCTGCAGTAGGACAGTGGACTGTAAATAATCCAGACAACTTGAATCTGCTGCTGTGCTTGAATGTTTTTATGGTCTTATTTCCACTGTGATAAATACGATCATTCTCTCACTTGGATGCATATGCACTTTTGTGTATGGATGGGTGCAATCTCTACTTCACTGAACAGAGGTTGATAGATAAAGACTTGATAAAACAAAAATCTCACTAACTTATGCTCCACCAATTTTTGAGTTTTTGATAATTTGGACAGGGACCAAGCAGAAGTTTCCTTTGGTATTATCCACAGCAACAGGGTTTACTGAGCAAGTTAGTAACATCGATAAGATTCAGGAAGAGTATTTTACTATGTAGGAGAAAACATAGCTTCCCATCAGTTTTGGACGCATGCTTTCTGATGCAAATATCTGTAGTGTTAAGTGCTAACAGAGTCTCCTATAGAATTATTCAGAAATTTTAAATTTTGAGTGATTAAGTACACCTGATCCTTCCTCATGGTTTCGAGTTACAGGGACTTAGCTCAAANTATATCTGCCTCTCCAGCCTATGTACAGTGGGCAGGAAGTTCTTAGACTTAACTTTTGTCGGTGAGCCCAATACTCTAGGATATGGTGTTAGTGGAATGCTAGTTACTAACAGAACTTCTTTGGAGTCACCAGTGTGTCCTGTGGAGGGCTAAGCATGGAAGAAGCAGGTGGGCGTGGGAGGAACAGCACATTGATCTCTGATACCTCATAACCTAAAGTCTCGACTTGGCCTGATGGAAAATATTTTGTCAGGAGAATCACTAAACCTTGTATTTTTAAAAACATATTTGTGCAGTGCTCAATACCAGTGGGCATATACTGATGGGTGTTGGGAGGATCCATTCTATTTTAGAGATCAGTGTTCATTACCAACAGATGGTGTCTTGGTTGTTAGCAGCACTGTACCTGAAGTCCATTTTAATGCCATATTAGAACAGTTAGGGTTTGGGGGAAGAGTTTCTTCACTTAGTACTCAAGACTTTGTCCTTGCCTTGAACACAGGCTGTTATATAAGCTTAGTGAATGTTCACATAGGACATTTCAGACATTTTTGGAAAGGTGGGACATTTGGCTATATTTTTTTAACCATTTGTAGTTGATATAGGATGACAAGCAGAATTATCCATGGTGGAGTTTTTTAAATTGATATTTTTCTGTCCTATTTTAGAGCACTTGGTGTTAAGCTTTCAGTTCTACTGTGATTTCTTCCATGGAGGTTGTGGAGATTTTCGTGCACCGTCCTGGTCGTGTTCCTCACAACCCGATGGGAACTTCTCTTTCCTTTCATCAGTGATTTGCTATCTGACAGTCTCCTTTTATTTACCTTCTGCTAGGGTGATGTTAGGGACCCTACAGAGTACTGAGCAGAATCTCCAGGGAAATCTGGCTTGTCCCAAAGCAGGCAGTATGTGCTTGGAAGTGTTAATATGTAAAGAATTGGGGTTGTAGACTTATAACTTTATGAAACTAATTAAAAGGAGCTAAGATGCTTTCATGAGTGATGTGTTTGCAAACCTGAGAACTTGTTTGGGGAGTTCTTGGACTGAAGTTCAGAATGGATGGCTGTGAATTTCTCAAGCCAAAAATGGCTTGAGTCAGGTAAACTTGGTATACCTAACTTGTAAAATACGTATCTCAACGTGTGGTTTAGTAGGCGAGGCACCTGGGGAGTAGAGAAATGGGGTTATTTCAGGAAATTGACCTAATTTAGCTTGTGTGAAGTGCATGTAAGGCATTTCATGTCAGTTGCAAGAGGTAATTGGAGGGAGTGTGGAAGCAATTCTAGCCAATCAGAAGGACAGTGTTAGACTGTGATTATAAAAATGGCTGCTCTATAGTCTTAATTTCCATGTAGTCTGGAGCACAAACAGATCTCACACTCACTTGTCCAGGTTCCCAATTTAACCCTGGATGAAATGCCTTGTATTTGTCCATAAATGGCTAGATATATGTCCTAAAGGTGTTCAGATAGTATTTTCTGGAAAACAGAATATAAGACTGAAAGCCTATTTGAAGTTGTTCCATGTGATTTTCCCATTGCCTGTATTGGTGGTCCAGTTATACTGTAAGGCCCCATGACCAGTCTCCGCAGCACACTGACCTAGAGAATCTACCGGTGATTCCACTTTAGACAGGTGAATATGGACATAATTGTAGGTATGAGGAAAGCAGGACTAAAAGTCCAGAAGATGGTATTGTTTAGTGCATAATTCACCCATGTTGAGCATTACCAATTTTTCCCCAGGCCATATAATGACGTATTAAGAAACAGAAGTAGGGGCACCTGGGTGGCTCAGTCGGTTGAGCGTCCAATTTCGGCTTGGGTCGTGATCTCACGGTTGAGTTCAAGCCCTGCGTCAGGCCCTGTGCTGACACCTCAGAGCCTGGAGCCTGCTTCAGATTCTAGGTCTCCCTCTCTCTCTGCCTTTCCCACACTTACTGGAAGAATTGGGATTGCTTAGAGTATACCAGGTCATCTTGGCTTCTTGGGGCTGGAGATAGCCAAGCCTTTGATGTCTGCTTTAAGCAGTGATAGGTTAGACCTCCCACATGGGGTAGAATGTGTGGACTTCACACCTAACTGGAAATGGAAAGAGGTAGATTGATTTACATTTTTGTGGCCTGCGTATGAAGTCCTCTAGATTTCTGGATATTAAGAGCTATTCGTAGGTTATTGGTTTGAGGGCTGCCTAGTGCCTCCACTCTCGTATTTACTTACTATGGTTGCCCTGTGGGGTCATTCTATGATAGGAGGATTAGCACATTATATGCACACACTTGAGACACTATTCATTGTGCTCTCAGCTATTTACTGAAAGTCTTCCAAGTGTTTAATGATTTCAGCTGAAGTGGGGAAATTAATCACAATGGAATCTAGTATTGTAGTGGAAAGGAGATTTAGTGTATGGGAGTCGAATGTGAGTTCTATCCAAGCATTTATCTAATAGCATAAATGATTTTTCTTGATTTTTTTTCCAGTAGCTGCCTTGGCGTGGAAATCAAGATTCTTCCCTCATGGTAACTATGGACAGCTCGTAGACGATATTGGTTTTATCACTAAATAGGTGGACATCCAGAACCTGAAGAGGCTCTAGTATAAAACCAACACTAGAAACAGTACCATTCTTATAGGGAACTAAAGAATCATTATTTTGGTGTTGTCTCCAGAAGTGAGCTTGCAAAACAAAGTGGAACTTCAAGATTATCAATAATTAAGGATACCTGAATTGTATTTGTAAAGTATGGCTACTATAATGGCACACGGCTTTGTCCAAATGTGGAGCAGGAAGATGGGGATGTCTAGGCTCAAAGAAGCATACATTGGATCAGTGGAAAGAAAGAAGATTAGACTGCTGGTCTGTTTCAGCAGTGGAGAATATACAACTTTTCAACTAAGCAATATTAAAAATGTGGTATTTAGATCCTCTAGAGAAAACCAAAATCGCGTGCATTTAAATTTCCAAAATAATAGCTTCTTGTTTATTGAAGGATTATCTTCCAGAGATGCTGAAGAGTTGAAGATGTTCCTGGATAGATTCCGTCAAAATAATACTCAACCATCCATGAAACATGTTAAGGATGGAGGGATCTCTGCCAGCACAGCAACACAGAATGAAAGCAACAAAAGTGCATTTCACGAAACGTGTAATAAGTCAAGTAGTGGACCTTTTGAGACAGGAGAAGGAAGTGGAACACCTGACCTTCAGCAAATGCCTTTGTGTGCATCACAGTCATCAACACTTACTTGCTATGATTTACCAGGAAATGGACATGGGAAGAAGAAAAAAATGTTATCATCTGGTTCAGAGATGGATGGGAAATTCCCGAAAGAGGCTAGCTGTGTAAGAGATAAGAAGGCCAAGACAAATCCCTTGGGGTATGTAAGCCACTATAAGAAGAAAAAATTCAGGTTAAAATTGTTAAAAAGTAAGAAATTAAAATTTGAACAGTTATTCAAGACCAGTTCTACTGGAAACCCTTACCTGAATAGCTCTAGTCTTCTCCAGATGCTTTTTGAGAAAATATATTTGGCATTTTTGTTGGAAGCAAAGTATAATGCCGATAAGTCAGAGTGGGACAGACTCAAGATGACCCTTGAGTTCTACCCAGAGAAACTATTGCAAGGCCTCCCCAATTTGGGAAACACCTGTTACATGAACACAGTTTTACAGACCTTATTTTCAATTCCCTCGTTTACTGATGATTTATTCAGTAAGGATTTCCCATGGGGTAAAATTCCCTTTGATGCTCTTAGCATATGTTTAGCACAGCTGTTTGTTTTGAAAGATATTTATAACATAAAAATCAAGGAGAGGTTACTTATGAACATTAAAAACACCATATCATCAGTTGCAGAGATTTTCTCTGGCAACGTACAAAATGATGCTCATGAGTTTTTAGGTCACTGTTTAGATCAGATGAAAGAGAATATGGGGAAATTAAACACCATATGGAAGGCTAAAATTGAATCTGAAGAGGGGAATCCAGCTCAACAGATCCTTGCTGGAAGTGCTGCCACCCGAGCGCTCGTTTGCCCTGTCATCAGTAATTTTGAGTTTGAGTTGCTGCGCTCTATTACTTGTCAAGGCTGTGGTCATGTTGTTCTCAAGACCGNCGAAGTGAATAATTATCTCTCCATCAACCTTCCACAAGGAATGAAATCACTTCCTTTGTCTATTCAGTCTGCTTTTGATCTCTTCTTCAGAACCGAAGACCTTGAGTATACCTGTGAGAAATGTAAGCATAAGAGTTCTATTGGAAAGCACAAATTTAGTAGGTTGCCCAGGGTCCTTATTGTTCATCTGAAACGTTATATCTTTAATGAGTTTTGGTCCCTAAGGAAGGATGACCGGGAAGTCACTATTTCCACGTGTTTAGAGGTATCGTCTCATTGCACTGAAAGTACCAAACCGCCTTTTCCCATGAGCAAGAATGTGTTTACTAGGGATTTCCAAATCCTAAAAGTCTTTCAAAGCCTGAATTTTGAAAACCACTTTCTGTCAACGTATTCAGGAAAGCTGACCTTGGCATCCAATGATTCCCTGATTCCACACATTGGACCAGACAAAGAGTCTGAACCACAAAAAAGCCAGAATCTCTGTGAAGGGTCAGAGGGAGAACAGAAAGAAGACCTGGGGAAACGTCCTAAACTGAATGTAACAAAGTCTGAATTGGTAAACTTAAGAAAGGGAGCAGTCCCCAAAAAAGAGCTATTAGCTGCTGGCTTAATGACGGATCTTGAAGCAACGCCCCGTTCTCAGATCCAGGAAGATGAAGGTAAACCCACCAGTGGTCCAGACAAGTGTCTTGCAGAAGGTTATCTTCAAGACATATTTAAAAATCTAAAACGAAAGAAATCGGAGACAACTAAGAAGCTTAGCAATTTCAAGAGTGGCACTAAGACTGCTGAAGGTGTTTATAGATGTGAAAAAAAAAGAACTACAAAAGAATTCCAAAAACTGAGTAATCAGACCCAGCAGGATGACTGGATGAAAATCTATGAAGAAGCCCTTCAGCAGGCACTGCTCCGAACCTTCTTGAAGCCACGTGCCCAGTGGAACGGAAGAAAACTCAGAAGACCTGCAGAATTAAATCCCCAGGAGGCCAATGAGAATTCCCAAGGGGCACCAGATTCTAATAAACACTCTGGAAACAAAGAATTTTTAGATAAGGAGAAGTCAGAAACTGAAGCCACAAAACCAAAAAGCAGTGCTAAGATGAGCAATCTCTATCCCTATCGGCTCATTGCTGTTGTCAGCCATCTTGGGAAGACCCCAAATTCAGGCCATTATATCAGCGATGCCTATGACTTTGAGAGGCAAACGTGGTTCACTTACAATGATCTACAGGTATTGAGTATCGAAGAGCCTCTCCTGCAGGAGGCTAGGCTTTGCTCCGGGTACATCTTCCTTTACATGCACAATGATATTTTTGAAGAGCTGTTGAAAAGGGAAGAGAACTTACAGTCTTGTAACACAGAGGCAGGGGAGACCCCTTAGGAGAAATAAGTGGAACAGACTCCTGGTTGCACACATTTGCTTGACTGCCCATTGGTTACCACTTCCTCTATGGAAGGAAAACTCCACTCTAGCCGAAGATGAATAGGCACATGGCATCCAGGATCAGAGTTCAAGCAGAAACACTTGGAAAATTTCTATTCTAACCCTAATACAGACATTTCAATCTCACAGTTCCAGCTGTGAGAGATAAGTAGTCTTTTCTATTAAACTAGAATTGTGTTCTTCATACTCTAGTGCAGTGAATTGTAAGTGCAGTCCTTAAACCAGCAGCATCAGGATCATCGAGAAACTTCTGAGAAATGCAAATTCTTGAGTCCCATCACATAACTGCTAATTCAGAAACTCTAGTGGGGAGGTGTTGGGGTGGCTGAGGATAAGGAACAGCAATTTGATGGAGATTCCATCAGATGCTTGAGAAATTTAGAGAACCACTGTAGTGTGTTAGAGTATCTTGGTAGATTTTGCTGCTGTTTATTTAGTTATATTTCTTAAGGAGTTTGATTACATTTTTCGTTTCTTATATTCATGTATACCTTTCCTTCAGAAACTTATTAAAAACGACACACACACACACACACACACACACACACACACACACACAGAGAGAGAGAAATCACTCCTCTGCTGTTCATACTCAGTGATTTGATGAAAAAAAAGTTTCTGGAGTCCTGACCAAAAGCAAAAGCAAAAACCAAAAACAAAATTGATGAGGTTCTGGCAATAAAGAAAATAGTTGGCTGTGGTCTTGTCAATAAATAAGTAAAGCTGGTAATTTATGAATCCTCTTGGGCATATGCGAATGAGACTGTAACACCAGGTCAAGTCTCCAGATTGTTTGCTAAACTCCTCCTCTTCCTCAGTACCAAAAGGGTTATACACACTCAAGCTTAAGGATGGAGAATTTATTTGCCCTCGAGAAATTGACCCACTTTTTCTATTTGTCTGCTATCCAGGTGTTCGTGGTGTCATTCTAGTCTTCTCCAAGAGGCACTTGATTTGCCTCAAAGGAATATTTATTTGCCATAACTTTTATCTGAAGCCTTGAACCATCCTCTGCATTCAACATTGTAAGACTAATTCCAGATTTCTTTTATTTCTCCGAATCTTAAGGCAATGGTGACCTTATTCCTTCAAGGAATAAACACAAAATGCACACTTTAGAGTGGACCTGTATGACTTGAAAGTGTTACTTGTTACTGATTTTTTATGTCATGAAACTTACACCTGTTTGAGGTGCCTTTGAGGCAGGTACGCCTTGGCTTTGTTAGGAACAAATTACTGATACTAAGAGGCTTTCTCACATCACATGGAGGGACTGAATTTTTCGTTCCACCTTTACTTACATGGGCGTCCCTCCTTGTTTCTAGGGTGTGGGCTGGGTAGGGCTGTATTAATCCAACAGTTTGTACTAATCCCAGAGGCCTTTAAAGAGGTGAGTTGGAATGTAGTGGTGTGGGGAAGTTAGAAAATGCCCTTTAAGGGAAAAACCAGGTTAGAAAGTTAGGAATTCTATAGCTCACAGCACAGTGCATCTAGAAGGAGGTCTGAGTGAGATCTGGAGATTGTGAGGTAGATGGAAGCAATTTTCTAGATTGAATTAATCAGTCTCATGAAAGAAAGTCCTTAAGACAGTGAGGGGAAGTTTATTCAACTTGTGTAGTACTTCAGTAGCTGTGGTGGTTGAAGGTGAAGGCTGGAGTTCCATACATTTAGAGTAGGGGAGGGACAGTTCGGTTTCACAATTCCAGGCTTTTGAGCTCTCTAGCTACAGTTAAATGTGAGCTCAGTTACATAGGCATCAAAGCAGGAGTTTTGGTAGGAGTGAGTGAAAAGTTATTTTATATTTGAAAGGAGAATGAAGATGCTAGTACGTTTGAGATTTAGAAATGTTTGGTGTGGAATATAGAGTATTATAATCCTTAATATGCTGCTGTTCTGAGCACTTCCCAAATGCAGGCTCAGCTAAAAGGAGAAGATGATGGTTGGGATATCTGGGATGGGGAGGGTCTGTCCTCCTGGACAGATGGCTTGGGTGGAACCCATCATTGCCCTGTGAGGAAAAAATTTGGGGTGCACAATGAGAAGCTGCATGCCATCTGCCTGTTACACTGTTACTTAAATAAAAGATTAAAATAATTCTTGCGTCAGTGGCTGTTACTTATTAATGGATTTTAATTAATTCTCTAATTTACAGATCAGATTTCTAAGTAATCCATTGATCTAAAACCTTTCTTTGACAGTGTATTAGTTTTCTATTGCTCCTGGAACAAATTTCCACAAACCTAATGGCTTACAACAACATGACCTTATTATCTTATGGTCCTGGAGTTCGGGAGTCCAAGATGGTATCACTGGGCTCAAATCAAGATGTTGACAGTCCTTCTGGATGCTCTGAAGGGACAATCTATTTTCTCACCTTTCCCAGCTTTTAGGGGCTTCCCCATATTTTTTGACTCGTGGTTTCATTCCTCCACCTTCCAAGCCAGTGATACCAGGCTGAATCCCCACACTGCCATCTCTGGCTCTCCCTCCTCTGCCTTCCTCTTCCACTTTTAAGAATCATGGTGATACTGGGCAAGGCCAGATAATTGAGGACAGTCTCCCTACCTTAAGGCCAGCTGATTAACAACCTTAATTCCCACTTGTTTTGTAATAATAGATTCACCGGTTCCTGGAGTTAGCATCTGAACATCTTACTGGGGCCCTTACTCTTCCTACCGATAGTAAAGTTAATGGAAAACTATTTTGTCCCAACAACAAAAGGAGCAGGCTGATTTAGGACTCAGACACTTGGGAAATGGTTTTGGTCACTCCGCCAGGTGAAGAACCCAAAGCACCTAAGGTTTTGGCCAAGAGCAAGGGAAAATTGTAATTGGTAATTAAGGAACTAACACCTTGAGACCAATTACAGAAACAAGGGCTACAGTGGCTTTGCACATTTTCGCTATTATATGTGCCTATTTGTGTACACTCACCATTCTCTTTTTCTCTATTCTGCTTCCTATATTTTATGCACAAGTTATTGAAGATTTACTTTACAATTTAGTCTTTAGGTAACGGAATACTTGATGGGTGCCCGACTGACTTTGAGGAATAATTAATAAGGCCCATGATGGGCACCAATGACTTGGGGGCTTTGAGCCGTCTAATTTGGGAGAACAGTGAAAACATACAGAAGTCCTGTTATGTCTAGAAGGTGGAAATACGAGTTGTTTGCTGCCATAAGAGGTCAAACGTGTAAAGGGGTGCATATGGAAGCTGGGTAACCCAAAGGGATAGGCTGTGCACTTAACCAACATACTGCCTCACAGCTCCAAATTTGCCCTTCTGTGCTAATGGACAGAACGCCTTTAGGCATTTCTTTTTTACACTGAGCAAATGTTGAACTTTTCAGTAGATGGTGTGAGAGGTACATTGCAAGGGGAAGGGGCTCCCTTGCTGTTTCCAGTTGTTGAGGTAGGTTAATAATGTAGGCTGTGACTGGGTGTATCTGGTGATGCACTAAACCAGCCACAGAACCAGAATGTGTGGTCCCCTCATGACCTCACAGCTCTAGCCTGGTCTGGTGATGACTTTCCCGATGCTATCTCAACCTGGACACCATGAATTCTAGGGCTCTGGCCTTTACCCATGCCTTGATTCCCTTTGATCTTATGCCCTTCTTAGGTTTGTATTCCATGGCCCTTCTCATGTCCAGCCCTCTTGACAGGAATCCACATACTCCAGGCTTCCTGCCACGCCAGCACCCTTAGTCCTTCTGCATGACTGCATACCTGGCTGTTGGCTCTAGCCCTACTGGTGCCCGAAGGGTTACCACTGGGGACCCCACTCTCTCTGTGTGCTCTTGTGTCCAGGAAGTGGCTGAGGCTTGTCTGTGTCCTGACTATTCCGCTGTACTCCAGGTGATTGTTTTCCTGCTTGCCCAGTGACCACGGACCACATCTGGCTCAGGCCAACCAGCAAACTTCTCTGCCATGCAGTGGGCTGCAGCTACATCATCGATGAGATCTGAACCCTAGCCCCAGAGATCGGGTCCCTTTCCAAAATTTGCCCTTTTTTGGATACTTTCCCTCAGCCCTAGGATACAATAGCGGTTTTTCTTATATCCTACAGTTAACTCTTATCATAGGTTAATAATTCTTTATATTAAATTTCTTTTTAAATACCTATTTTATATCTTTTGATTAGACGCAGACTGATACAGAGGCTGAGCATGTCGGGTACTCTGGCTCTACTATTCCAATCAAATCCAAAGACCTTAATGTGAGTTTCTGTGTTCTGATTTTATTTAGTATTCCTTTTTTGGTGCAAAGAAGCCTGAATAGAGAACCATAACACTCTGGTTGCTGGTGCAACTTCTGGGAAGAGGTGACTAAGATATCAAGAAAGCACCTCTTCTTTTAATGCTCCATCTGCTGTGTGGATAACAGTAACAACTGCTAGATGGTTTTATGGGGTGATTGCAATACAGACAGGTTCACGTGTGTCAATGACAAGGGACCTTGGGCCAGAAGAGCACTCTAGTGTCTACATTCACCCTTTATCAACCTGGTTATATTTCTGCTGTCTATGTTGACCGCACTTAGTAAAAATATTTCACAAGAGAATTCTTAGCAAAGTATGTTTCAGTAGCCTAGCAGAGTGGATTATTTCCTCCACTGAAAGTTTGGGTGGCTGGCACGCAACAGTGAGACAATGACCTCTAGTCAAACCTGATCGCCACTTTTGATTCAGTGGTGGTGCAGAAGTGGTGCAAGGAGACGCACATCTGGCACCAGGTGCTGGGTATCACAATGCTGGGCTGCAATAGCACCAGGTCCATGCAGGACGACGACTTCCCTGTCTGCAAGGGAGTTCTAGCCCAGGCCCTGGCCTGATGCCCACCCCCTCATCCCAGAATCTGCCACTGTCCTGAGATTCACCTGCATCAGGAGTTAACCAGGTACTCTGCTGAAAAAACAAAATCTGGGTGGAGGCACCTGGGTGGCTCAGTCGGTTGAGCATCTGACTTTGGCTCAGGTCATGATCTCACAGTTTGTGGGTTCAAGCCTCGCATCGGGTTCGCTGCTGTCCGCGCAGAACCTGCTTCGGATCCTCTGTCTCCCTCTCTCCCTACCTCTCTCCCACTCACATTCTCTCTCTCAAAAACTCAATAAAAATTTTTAAAAAATCTGAAAGTTTCGTACTTGAGATTACCACCCGCCAGGCTTCTGTTTTAAACTTAATGTATTAATTCTGAATTCTGTGTGGCAGGCTGGCCACTTGGAAACTCAGGCAGAGGTCCGTGTTGCAGCCTGGAGTCTGAGATCCACAGGGCATGCTGGCAGACTGGAAACTGCTGTCGTCTTGAGGCAGAGTTTCTTCTTTGGCACACGGATTTGCTCCTAAAGTCTTCAACTGATTGGATGAGGTCTATCCGCATTATCAAGGGTAATGTCCTTTAAGTAAACTGATCATAAGTGTCAGCCATGTCTCCAAAATACCTTCCCAGCAACACCTAGTTTGCTGTTTCATTAAATAACGGGGCTATGGCCCACAGCTCATGCAAGTTGATAGCGTGGAACCAGAAGTCACACGTGTTAACGTCAATGCACAAACTTGGTGTACCTGAAGAAAAGCATGAGCAAAAAAAAGCCAGTTTTGTTAAAGCACGCCATATTTTGTGTATTAATCCTAAATCATTACAAGATAAAGGGTTATTAGAAATAATTCAATTGAACAGGCTTAAGAACAAAAAACCACAAGGGGCGCCTGGCTGGCTCAGTCAGTGGAGCATGCGACTCTTCATCTTGGGGTTGTGAGTTCTGGCCTCAGGTTGGGCATAGAGCCCAAACCAAAAGCCCACTGCCTAAGGAAATTGTTCCTTAAGCCACTTAATAAAACTAAGGCAGCTGTCTCTTCAGTTTCATGATTACAAAAAAATGTCATTGTTTTAACCACTTTTGAGGCACAAAACTTACTGCATAAAATTAAGCAGATTTCCAAGAATAAAGTATTTCCATCTGACAGACACTCCTACTTCCCATCTCTAATTCTGCTTCTGTGAGTCACCAACCCCTGGGGTCTCTGGAAGGTGCCTCTGCAGTTCTCTCTGCAATGATGGCACCTGTAACATTCACAACCCGTGTTCTCAATGGAAATGCATACTGCTTTGCCTTTTCTGTACCTTGCACAAAGTTTCGTACCCCAGAAGTACAAAGGAAGGAAGGAGGTAGGTAGTAGGTAGGTAGGTAGGTAGGTAGATGGGTAGATAAAGGGAAGTGGCTACTGCTTTTGTGCTATGATTTAAGAAACNTATTGGAACTTTAACATATTCATTTACATCTGAATGATTCATTTACATGTTCTCTAACTCTAGCAGCCTAGTCTAGTAGCTGTGAAAAGTCCTGGAAAGCCTAAAATGTTTACTGCCTTGCCCTTTAAAGATAAAGCTTACTCTTCTGTAGGCTATTCTGCTAGTGCTTGAAATTCCCCACTAGGAAGACATCATTCGGGGACCTTCCTTTGGGTAAAGGGTAAAACCCTGAATAGAGAAAATAATCCAGGGTTCATAGGGTCAGATGCTTTTCTCTACCAATTTTTAGCCTAGGGCAGAAATTAACATAGCGATAGGAGGGAGAGAGGAAGTTGAGGCATTGAGAGGTGTTGTAGGGCAGGAGATATGAGTAATGGAGGATGTAGTTATGAACACCATTTACCCACAGAGGATATACCTGTGGAGAATAGGGAGCATATAGGTGGCAGACATGTTTATATACCATGCCCTGTGACACCTGAGAAGGCCAAGCCCAAACATGGAAGAATGACATGGAGAGCACTTTACTGAGACTTTGAATAAATACCAAAAGATAGAGAAAAGGTTCTGGCTGAAGTGAATTCATCTAACTTCAGCAAGGATTAATTGAGTGCTTCATCTATCTAGTAGAAGACAAAAGGTGGATAGGGGCTTCCAACCTTGAAATAATAGCATCAACTCTAGCTCCACCCTCTTTCTCAACCACTGTGTATCCAAATCAATCATCTGTCTATTTTCATTCATTCCCAGGACTACCAGCCTAGACCAGACTGTAATCAGTCTACTAATAATCCTTTGAGTATATGATGTATACAAGAAAACATAACCGATGAAACCATACAGTGCCAAAGGGAGCGAGTAGACATGGAAAGGATAAAATTTCAGAGAAGGGGAGTTGCTGTATTCTGAGTTGATTAGAAAAAGCATAAAGCACAGACATGGCAATAGAGGTAAGCCTGGAAAGTTGCAAAGAATTCAGAAGGGTGGAAAAGGGGGCATTTCAAGTGAGGGGATGGGCCTAGCGATGGTATAATGTTTGGAATGCCTCATTCTTCTATTACAACACACAGTGTCACTAAAGCAGAATCTAAAACTCCATCACCTAAAGATGAAGTGGGCCATCCAGAGCAGTGACCAAACCCTTACCCAAGCTATGTGATCACCAACGAGCTGGCTGAGCATCTTTAGATTGCTCACTTAATTTAATTAATGTGAAAGGATATACTGATTAACGGTCTCTTATATCCAGGGAGACTGTTACTCACGCTAAAGAGAACATAATCATGAATGTCTGGAAGGGGAGCAAGTGACAGCCCACACACACACCTTGCTTTTAAAATGGCATCCTAGTGAAACAAATCCAACATGAAGAAATAAAGGGGGCATCCATGTCCATGTTGAGAACACGGTAAGATATTTTATAGTTCACTCATACCTTTGTGGAATTCTTTAAAAATTAATGTTATTCATCACTGGTTTGTTTACAGAATCTGTACCAACTTATCCTCAAACCACAAAATATTCTGCAGGACAAATATGCAAGCTAAGTCTTGGGAAATCTCTCCTTTGCTATATTTTTAGAAATTAATCCAACCTAAAAAGCCACTGTTGTACATACATGTAAATCTGTACTTTCCTGCCCAGCCAGGACATACTTCCTCCTCTGTCCAGACATCATCATCTTCATGGCAGGTAACTGATGTGAAGGAAATGGGCACTGATCCACTCTTGCCCCACTGGCAATTCTCTCTTTGTATTACCACATTCCTTACCACATGTCCAATGACCTCTACAGATTGTATCATGATCTCATTATATATGTCAACAGGTTCTCAGATGAGGACACGTGAATCAAGGCCATGTGAAATTTTTTGGTTGTTTTTGTTTTTTACTTATTTCTGAGAGAGAGAGCGAGCGAGAGAGCGCATGAGCAGGGGAGGGTCAGAGAGAGAGGGAGACACAGAATCTGAAGCAGGCTCCAGG
Source organism: Crocuta crocuta (assembly GCF_008692635.1). Classification (NCBI taxonomy): domain Eukaryota; kingdom Metazoa; phylum Chordata; class Mammalia; order Carnivora; family Hyaenidae; genus Crocuta; species Crocuta crocuta. The sequence goes on along the minus strand of NW_027529518.1, from coordinate 428,820 downwards.
CTCTGAGCTAGCTGTCAGCACAGAGCCCAACGAGGGACTCGAACCTATGAACTGTGAGATCATGACCTGAGCCAAAGTCGGACGCTTAACTGACTGAGCCACCCAGGCGCCCTGAAGTCATGTGAAATTTTGAAACAACACATTGTGCTCATCTACACTGATTACTCTTTGACAGCAATGCTGAATTCCACTCACGATCCATCCCCATGAGAGCCAACACCATGTACCTGAGAAGCTGGTCAGTGAATAAATGATGCCGTTCCAGCTGAAGAACATTTAGCAGGAGAATGGTTAACAATTGGGCAGTATTGCCCAGGATAGAGGTGACAACAGACATAACAAAATATGCAGGAACAATGCCCTACTGTCACATATGCACCCATCATCCAACCGTCAAGATAAACACCCTCTCGCATTCAAAAAAAATGACAATGTTATGTCCCCACCAAAAGACACATTTTTTCTTTGAATGAGTGAAACTCATCCCAATTCCCAATGGACTTGGAATTGGAATGGGGGAATAAATGCCCCCCAAAGATGTCCACATGCTAATCCCCGGACCCCTTGAACATGTTATGGTACTTGGCAAGGTTGTTATGTGAGATTACCCTGGATTATCTGGATAGGCCCAATGTAGTCACAATGATCCTTACAAGTGGAAGAGGGAGAAAAACTTGGAGAGGTGATGGTTAACAAGGGATGGTGATTGGGGGAAATAGTAGTCAAAAGGTGTGAGCTTCCAATTATAAGAAGAGCAAATTCTGGGAATCTAATGTACAGCATGGTGATTACAGCTAACAACGCTGTATTATGTACTGGAAAGTTGCTAAGAGAGGAGATCTAAAATGTTCTCACCACAGAAGAGAAAGGATAATTATGTGACAGGTAGAGGTTAACTAATGTTCTGGTAGTAATTATTTTGTAATATGTACATGTATCAAATCAACACGTTGCATGCCTTAAACTTACAGAATGTTATGATGTCAAGTATATCTCAGTAAAGCTGGGAGGAATAAAAAAAAGAAATCCCCCCACTCTTCTTTGTTCCAGGAAATGGCTTATTGCAAAGAATCTCTCCTCCCGGCATGACTTAGGTAAGACTTGTGCATGACCCCCTTGTTTACCTATGACAAGGCCAGACACAGACTTTCCAAGTTCCCATTCGGGTTTCATCACTTGAACTGAACGGTTTGGTCCCTTTGATCAATCTGAACATCACGTAACTAGCTAACTTTAGACTTGACCAAATTTTAATCCAGCTTCTCCCCATCCCTACAAGGTCCCTGAACATGGGCTTACTCTCAGCCTGAGCAAGCACCAGAATGCAGAATGGTCCTTCCTTAACAACCCCTCCTGAAAATCGTCTGACCACAGAGAAAGGCCTTCCATGATTGTTCTTCCAATTATATACCACATGTTCATCCCACTTTCCCACATCCAGGTCCTTCTAGCCTTATTCATTCTTTCCTATAGAAGAAAACCCCTCTCCACCCAACCTTTGAGACACTTGCAGATCCTATGGTTGGAAGATGCTCTATGGCAACAGTCCCCTCCTCCTATTGCAATAGTCCCCTTGAATAAAACCTCTCCTTACCTAGGTCCAGAATTTTTTTTTGGACACGAAGTCTTCTTTGCCTCCAGTGTGTAGCAGTAAACTGATTTCTCCTTGGTAATGGGGATAAATCACTCCAGTTAGTAGACTAAGCCTTCTTGTGTTCAGTGGCACAAGAAGACCAAAATGTCCAGCTGGCACTCTCAACTTCCAGTTCAGTGGAGACATGTGTGTGGCCTCAGGTGAAAGCATTCCTCCCTTGGGAACTAGTATCTCCAAATCAGTGGAGCTCAAAATTCCCGGAATGGAAAGCAAGAGTTCAGGAAGTGTGTTATTACATGTAAGGGTGAAAGAAGCCCCTCCCACTCTCCAGATTCCTGGACCTGTGTATTCTGGGCACGGGGGACATGGCACCACACTGTGGTCTGTGATTTACAGCATAACTGCATTTTGTGAGACTGAATTCCATCCTAGCAAGGGATTTTCTTTCTCTCAATTGGCACTGTGATGGAGTCTTCAGTCAGCCATTACATTAGGCCAGCTGCTGGTGGGTAATGGAAGATGTCATAAGCCCAGGTGTTCTCAGGGGTATGAGGCCACTGGTGCAATTCCTTGCTGTGAGATGAGTTGGTTCCCTGATCAGATGCAAGGCTGTGTGGACTGCCACGATGCTCAAGATAAGGCATTCTGTGGGTCCATGGATGGTGGTGCTGGCAAAAGCATGATCAGTAGGGAATACAAACACAGACTCGGAATGCATACCTATTCCAGTGGGGACACATATTTGCCCCCTCTGTGGTGGAAGAGGCCCAATGTAATCAATCCACCAACAGGCGGCTGGCTGGGCCTGCCGAGGAACGGTACCGTATCCGGGGCTCAGGGTTGAACTCCATCGTCAGCAAGTTACACACTGAGCAGTGGCTGTGGCCAGGTCCGCCTTCAGGCGGGGAAGTCGATGTTTTGCCCGAGCACAGACTCTACCACGCCTGCCATCACAGCAACTTGGTTCATACGCTCTTTGAGCAAGCGATCAGGTGGCTGGGGAAAGAAGCTGATTGGCATACACAGACTGCATGATTTTGTCCAGCTGACATCTTCACCTTGGGCACTTATTCGGAGGCCTCTATTCACAGACCTCTTCCCCAAACTTCACATCCACACCGCAGGCCCACTGTGCAACTGCCAGAAACAGTCAAGAGCCCCTTTTCTCCGGCATTGTCTCTCCTGCGCCCTCTACTGGCAAAGCCCAACACTGTGCTCACTGTGAAGGAGAAATGTTTACATGAATTCTGTCCATTACCTCAGAGCATGTATTGACAGATGAATTTGGAGCTACGAGACAATACACTGATAACTGGCATGGATTCCTCACTTCAGTATCATCAGGCCTCTGCTTCTTTGGATTAAAATCCTGTGTGACCATTGAGCTAGAGTAAATTTTTGAGCTTCAGTTCTCTGACCATCGGAACACAGCTCAAGGGAAATACTCCCTACCCCTGCATCCACCTGTAACATTAAGGGCTTAATATTTATATGTTTTGAGCAACATATTTTCCAAATACTTGAAAGTAAATAGGAGTCTTCGGATCCCTGCCTAAAATTCTCAATCTCTCCTTTTTCTATCCCACAAAACACTTACTTCATTTATAAATTTTAAATTAATTTTAGTGTTTATTTTTTAAGAAAGAGAGACAGCGTGTGGGGGGGGGGCAAAGTGAGAGAGAGGGAGAAACAGAATCCAAAACAGGGTCCAGCCTCCTAGCTGTCAGCCCAGCTCCCGTCGTGGGACTTGAACTCACAGACTGCGAGATCATGACCTGAGCCAAAATCGGAAGCTTACCCGACTGAGCCACCGAGGCACCTCTCTACTTAGAAATTTTAAAACAAGTTATACATTCACTCTACAGTGTTGGATGCTCTGGAAAAGCAATTTGGATAACACATCTGCAAGCCTAAGGCTTTAAGTTTCTACTGAAGAAAGAAAGACGTTGGGAATTTTTATACTAACATGTCACTCACATTTGCTTCCAGTCTTGTTGGTGCAGAGAAGGTTGACTGATTTGCATTAAGAAAGAATAGCTGGAGGTAATGAAAGTACCTGATGTGACAAGTACTTTCTTTACCTTAGTTTTTACTGCTGCTACCGGGCCCCGGGCGTGGTGGGAACAAGCAACTTCAGAGATGGCTCGGGCCATGAGCAGGTCCTCTAGGACATAGTGGGTATTCTTGTGCATGATTGGAATCCTCTCATCAGGGTCTACCCAGAGGGCCTAAAGTGGCAGCAAAATGTCCCTAGAATTGTTCTCAATTCCCATAAGCCTCTGCGTGGTTTCAAGGCAGATCACTTTCCACTTTGCTTAAACATGCAAGCCCATTGTTCCGCAGCCCCACTGTCTGGAACAGCCTGGTTCATGGGCACCATTATGTAACAGGCCACTTTCGATTGGGATAATTCCCCCCATCTTTCACAGCTCACCTTTATATCTCCCTTCACCTTGTGCATTTATTGGCACCCTTCATTCGGGATTATCCCCAAAACTGCCGTTCCTGGTACTGCCTCGTTCTGATTGCCTCTTCCTCTCTCTTACCTCTCTCTCCTTCCCTCTTAACCTTCCCTTATAACATATGAAAACTTTCCCTTTTCTCAGTAGGCTGGTTTCTCCCTCAAGTGTTGAGATAATAGCCTAATAGCCATTGTACCATTGAGGTGAATTCTTACCTAGAAAAGCTCCTGTCCCTTCTCACTGGTGGCATTTGGGGTCTCGTGGTGAAGAGATGGGGTTGGATTCTAAAATCACTCTGGAGTCTGGTAAGTATTAAGCATTTTTCACTTAGTCATATTGGCCACTTAGAATATGCTCTAATGGCCTTAATTATTTTCCCCTATTTGGGGGGAAATTACATGAATAATTCTGAGAGAGAGCCTGGAGTTTAGCAGAGAGAAATACAAGTAGGAAATGAAAAGTTTGCTAAGCAGAGATTCTCCTTTAGCAATAATTATGACCATTATTGAAAATGATTATCTTTTCTGTAGGATGTTCATTTTCCTCTTTCAGAAGCTTCTAATTTTCTTTTCCCCCTTTTCATTTTAGATAGTTACTGAAGTGCCGGGGATCTGAGCTGTTATTCAGAAACCTGAAAAGACAAAGTCTGAGAAATATGTATAAGAACTGATAATACTTTTCATATGCCATCCCTGTGGGTTTTGTTCTTTTCTGTGTTAGGAAAATGATTTCCATACCAAAAAAAAAAAAAAAAAAAAACCAAAAAACCAAACCAAGCCAACAACAACAAAAAACCCCACAGAAGCTTCTGTGTTTGTATTAATTACAAACCACCACACTAACCATTGTTTTCCGAAGTCGGGGTCCAATGACCACTAAGAGAAACCTTTTCTGTGTTTGCGACTCTGCCTCCCACTCATTGGGGAGTGTCACGAGGAAAGTCATCACAGATTTTTATTGCCATAAGGGGTAGATTCTGAAGCTGCCTTACCTTGAACAAGCTATTTTAGGTCGATGCCTATTTCCTAATGTGTAACACACACACAAAAATAATAATTTCTTTGTCCTTAGATAATTGTGGAGATTAAACAAGATAACCTATGTGAAAATACCACGTAGACTCTTAAGTGTTAAACAAGTGTTCGACACGGAGGTGCCTATATTTTGTTTAGGGTTCCCATGATGTTTACACATTTAAGAGTCAGGTAGCATAACCAAATAGCACAAAACATTTCCTTCCCAGGTTGTTGACTTCCAAAGCTCTTATTCCCTGAAGAAAGCTAGCAGTCAAAATTAATGTTTTCCCCTTGGCTTTTCCCATTTCCCTCCTCCTTCTCATCCCCTTTCGCTGAGCGGCCTGGCTTCTTTCAGTACCATTTCTCTGTGGGCTTATAGACAGTTTCTAAGCAGTCTTCTTGAGCCTGGCTTCCTGGGAAGTCTAGAAAGGACATATCCATTGGTGGGCTGGGGCAGGTTTGTACTGTAGGAGGTGTTTATGTGCATTCCTTCCCACCGCTACAGTTAATGGCATCCATTGGTAGCTTCATCTTGGCCATGGTGGGTGTTTTTACTCCACAGAAATTAGCAAATACTACAAATCAGGTCTTTTCTCTTTGCCTTTGAGAACACTGGTTGTTAAACATTCCTCAGCACGCATATCCCTTTTGCGTTCTCTGCTTGGACAGACATTGATTCTCTTCCTGAACTAGATAAGAGTGTATTTGGCCACATATAACAAAAAACCCAACTGAACAATAATGTAAACATACCTGTCTCATGGCACATATTGTTGAGGATTGTTTAGCTTTGTCTTTCCTAGCGTATTGGTCTGATGGTTCCTCCTTTCAATCCAGGCGCTGCACACCCAGACAATACACTTTTCACATGGCCACCGATAGCTGCAAGGTGTCCTGACAAAGGTGTTTTTAGCTTTTCAACATCTGCAGTAGAGAAAAGCAAGAGAAAAGTTGGATGGGATTGGATTTAGGGGGAGAAATCAGCCCCAGATCTGTTCATGGTTAGCTGACTCCTGATATTAACAAGGTTCAGAGTCAGTACAAAGAATGAGTTAAAGCATGAAATGGGCAGTGCTTGCTTTTACGTTGTTTTCTTCTTGATATGGTTGTGCTCTCATATTGGTTCCATGGAATGTATGCATCTTTATTTCCTCTAATGTCAGCTTCCACTTGATGGTGTTAGTTGCAAAGGATGATTTTGTTTCTCGTTTGTGACTGGGGATGGAAATCTCTGTAGACGTCATTACAGAGCTGCTAGAGGTGCCTGCATTACTCACATCCAGATGCTTTCATAACCTTTTATGAGATCTTCGGTCTGTGGTCTCCTGTCAGGAATCACATGTCTTTAGATCCTGGCATCTGCAGTCCCGGCCAGGTGGTGATGAGCCTGATGAGCCACGCCTCCGGGGCCCCTGACCCCTTCTGTCTGGGTCCACCTCCCAGTGCGCAGTGTGCAGGCTGGTTTGGATTCCTGCTCTCCAGGGAAAAGCAAGTGTGAGAAAGCACTTACTGTTCATGACGACCAGCATTTAATGTAGCTCTACAAGGCAGAATGCAGTTCATAACCTTACCATGGAAATTTCAAACATGCAGAAGTTGACACGTAGTACAAAGAAACTTCGTGTTCCCATCATCTATATACAATAAATATCCACCCATGGTCAATCAGGTTTGATCTCTGCCCCCTCCCCCTTTCCGAACACCATGGAATTATCTTGGAGCAAATTCCAGACATTAGAACATTTCATTTGAGCATATGTGAATATGTAGGGGAGCTTGCTTTCTTTAAAAGAAGGAACAGGAAATTTGGTGAATAACTTTCATTGAATATGCAATTTAGGGGAGTAGCTACTGAAGGCAGAGATGCTTTCCTTCTTTGTGGGGGTAGGTGGGGAGAGGTGCAGTGAGAAGAATGGTGACAAGTTCTTTCTTTAAGATTTTACGGAAGGCTTTGTCTTGTATATCATAGTTATTTGTCATCTCATCTTGATTACAAATTCCCTAAGGACAAAGAATGCTTATCTTATTCACATTGTATTTTTAGCTTTTCAAGAAAGTTTGCTTGTTTTTCAGGAACTCCAGGCTTGTGTCATTTCCTGTTTATTTGGTTTTTCTATCGTGTCAGCCTCATACACCTAGTTTAGTCTCTGTTATCTGTCGTATAATAGTGCTTCAAAATGGTGTTAGTTTCTGGGCTTCAGGATTGCAAAATGAATTGCAAGTATGAGGCCCTTATTTATAATTCCAACTCTGTTCTGCCTCTTTATTAGACTACCCTAGGTTCGAGTATCTGGTAATAAGTTGGCTTCTTTATGAAGAAAAAAGAAATCAATACATTGTTAGAGGTGTTTTTCCAGAAGAAATGAATGGATTAAATCAGCTTTTACCTTATTACAAAGTTTATTTCTGAACAGTAAATGGGGGTCACGAGACCCCAAGAACTAGGTGTCTTCTGGAAAAATTTAATGACCTGGTTTCACGTGAGATGAGACAGTTCTGACCAAAGTGACTTTGTTCTCTATGACCTAATCCATAACTGGAGGCTGTGCTGATGACGTCTAGCATTTGCCTGCCTTCCAGGCAGCTTGTGATAAAGTAGGCTAATGGTCAAGTAAAGCATCTTATACTATTGAGCATTAGGACCATACTTCATATTTTGCAAAGTGCTTTTTCATTAGTTATTCCTCACAACCTACCTATGAGATCTCCTGGCTGTCTTATCTCCCATATTGTGGCTGAAATATGACTAACTTATGTTCATAAATGCTTCAAGAAGCTGAAATGAATATAGGTACCTGCTGACATACAAACATCAAGCTTTCAAAATGGTCAGCCTAGCCTGCCCTCGGGGATGGGAGATGCAGCCCCCGTCCCCCCAGAGACTGGGAAATAATTCCATTTCCCTGCATGTACAGTGCTCTCTGGGACTACGGGTGTGGGAATTAAGAACGAGGGCAGTGAGGGCGGGAGACTACACTCTAATTGCCACTCAAAAGAGGATTCTGGTTTCTGCAAACACGTTGTTTGCTGGGGGCTTCTGTGCTCAGGCAAGTTCCCATGTACCCGTGACGCTGTCTTGCTTGTACTGCGGTTCATCTGTCATGGCCTTTGTGGTTTGGAGTATACCACCCTATTTACAAACCCGGAACCCCGAATTCGCTTTTGCTGCATGCATGCTTGGGACGGTCACTCGCTTTGGTGTAGCTTCCTTTCTCTTTGTCTGAAGCTACTTATGCTGATACTTGATCCCATTCTCCTCCAGAAGAATTTCTAGAATAAAAGTCTTTAGATAAGGTTGGCTTTGGTGACACTGTAAGAGGCGAGGGGCCTTTGTCTGCTGTGGCCTCCTTGTGCTTGATATGGAGTGAGGTGCCATCTCAACAGACCGAGGTGGCCATGGCCCCAGACTGCCGTAGTACATGGTGCGTTCCTTCCAGCAGCCCAGTGTCTCCTGTTAATTGCTGCGCACAGAGACGTGCAGCCAAAACCAAACAGCGAGTTAAGACAAAGTCAAGAAGATAGGAATGTATTGACATCGTCTATACATTATGCATATGCAAATATGAATTCTCCAGTGATTCAATCTGAGTTAAATGAAATTAGTGCTATTTAGTTTCAGAAAATAAAAGCTTTGCTTCTGGAAGAGTCATTTCTAAAGAGAAAAGCTTTTGAATTGATATTGCTTTCTTTTTTAATTTTTAAAATGTTTATTGTTTATTTTTGAGACACACAGAGAGAGAGAGAGACAGAGCATGAGTGGGGGAGGGGCAGAGAGAGAGGGAGACACAGAATCTGAGGCAGGCTCCAGGCTCTGAGCTGTCAGCACAGAGCCCATCATGGGGTTCGAACTTACAGACCACAAGATCATGACCTGAGCCAAAGTCGGATACTTAACTGACTGAGCCACCCAGGCGCCCCAAATTGATATTGTTTTCTAATGACACCATGGATTACGTGAGCCATATGATTTTTTTGAGAAGCAGAGGTTTACTGAGAAAAAGCACTAGCTTAGACGGGTTTGTTTCTTCATATGTCAAATAAGGGTGTTGAACTAGAGTGACTCTAGTGTGGGGTGCCTGGTGGCTCAGTCGGCAGAGCATGTGACTTTTGATCTCAGGGTCATGAGATCAAGCTCCACATTGGGCATGGAGCCTACGTAAAAGGCAATAGACTGACTCTAGTGTTTCTTCGAAGCATTGAGACTTTTTTCTCTATTCCAAAAGGCAGTAGGTATTATAACAGGCCAGCCAGTGACATATACGGTTTATTGCTAGAAAGCAGGCAGAGGATCTTATCTCTGAAGATGGCGCTGGAACCTGTATTCCCAGCAGCTCATTCCGATTTGTGGACCTATTTTCTCCCCCAGACATTTACATGCCAGTCTTAGACCAAGTGCCCTAACAACAGTTGTATTCTAGGCCTTTTTTGTGTGTTTTGCAGCGATTCCCTATTTCCCCTCTAATAACCCAGCTCTTGTCCAGGTACAAGCTGGGTTCCATGGGAACGCTAATTAGTTGGCTGCTCGGGTTCAAGAGCTGGCTGGCTGTGGCTTCGCGACCAGTTCACGAACGTAGTGATTTTATTGCCAGCACGGCTTCACTGAAGCAAGTAAAGAAAAGGGTATATATTCACTGAAAACAAAGCCACCTGCAGGTCTTTCCTAGTGAGAACTTTTCTAGAAGCGTGAAGCATAGTAACTACCTTTCTCAAAGATAATTGATAAAACTAGAAAAGCCCAGTCAAGGGAGAGGCTTCCCAGTGTCTTTTGACCATTAGTAATGGCTGAGGTGAGGATTAGGCAGACATATCTAAGAGAATAGGGAAAATACTAAATAGATACATTTTTATCTGTATTATAATTCGAGCTGTACGTGCACTTTATAGTTTGATTTCATTCAACTGTGAACTCTTCGAAGTAGAGACAGATGGATTATCAGATGGCACTGAAATAGTATTTTGTCGGCAATAAATGGCTTCCTAGTTATCCTTCAAAGAAAGCATCTCTCCAGGGCAGGCTGCTCCAGGGTGAGGCATGGAGACTTGGTGCTATTTCCTGCATAGGGGTCCATCTGCTCTGTGTGTGGAGATAAGAATAAACCCATTCACACTGATGAGGCCAGAAATCCACACTGGAAGTCAGGCAGATAGCACATCCATGATAAAAATATGAAGGGACATGTTCAAGGCACGGAGCTCCGATCATTAAGCTCTGGGACTGAGAGCCAAGTCAGAGCAACAGGAATCCGTGTGAGCTGTGGGCAGGGCAGCGTGTGTACAAGCCCCTCGCTGGCTCAGCTATGTAAGGTAAGATATTTATCGGATTGCTTTGAATGAGTAAGGCGAATGGACTGTTGTCTAGGTGTGTTAAAATCGTGCACTTAGTGGCATTGTTTGCAATCTTAAGTACATTTGTTAAGTGCTTACCAACCTCCTCTCTTCATAGAGAGATGGGAGGCTCTGGGGTTGGGAAGAAGCATCCTCCCTCCTCACTGTGGAGAAGGAGAGGAAACCATTCTGGTGCTTTTCTGCAAAATAAATTGGCTGTGTCCCTATCAATTCGGTGTATTTGGTGTGTACAGTAAAGCACTTCAGGGTAAGAGAATAATTGAGATTTATGAGAAGAGGAAAATGGAGGAGTGGATGATAGGATCAAAATAATTTAGGTTTCAAAAATACCTGAAGGGTCAGAAACCCGAGGTGACAACCACCGGCCGGGGTGAAGTTGAAGATGTTTCCAAAGACTGGTAGAACACTTTGATTGCCTTCAACATTAGACATTGCTTAGCTTCTAAAATACTAAGCTTGCTGGGTTGTTCGGAGAGCAGAGATCGACACTTCCTGAGCCCTGGCTGCCGGCAGCGTTTGACAGGTACAGTGCAATACATTTCAGGACAGCTGGAAAATGGAAAACCACACTGCAGCTAAGATTGAGGCAAATCTGTATCTCAAGTTACAGAAAAATGTTTAAGGAATGTCAAATGAAAACAGGAAGTTGTAGACCGGCTAACATAGTATGATCCCATTTTAATACAAAGCCGGTATTGTAGAAAACAGTCGGGAAAGGAATACAGCAACACAATGGCAGTAGTCATTTTTAGGACACTTTCCACTTTCTTTATTTTCAGATAATGTGACTTTGTATAAGCATCGGGATTCATACTAGCACTCGTTGGAAACCAACTTGGCTGTATTGAAGATCTTCAATATTTGAAAGTATTGAAAAATTCTAAACTTTGGGGATGTCTGTGTGGCTCAGTCGATTAAGTGTCCATCTCCCAGTTTCAGCTGAGGTCATGATCTCACAGGTTTGTGGGTTTGAGCCCTGCATTGGGCTCCACACTGACAGTATGCTTAGGTTTCTCTCTCTCTCCCTTTCTCTCTGTCCCTCCTCTGCTCATTTTTCTCTCAAAATTTAAAAAAAAAAAAACCTTTAAAAACAAGAAAAAAGAAAAATCCTAAACTTTGAAAACATGTTAAAATATTGAAGATGAGTTACAAAACAGTTCATGTTCTTGTTTCTTTTGAACTCAGCTGAAGTTTTTGCTATCTTGTCTTATTAAAGAACCATTTTTGGGCGTCTGACTGGCTCAGTCGGTGGAGCATGTGACTCTTGATCTCAGGGTTGTACGTTTGAGCCCCACATTGGGTATAGATATTACTTAAAAATAAAATAAAATCTTTAAGATAAAGAATCACTTTTCTGGAGAGAATATGAAACTCAAAATATTAATTGTTCAAATTTGATACGTTTTTTAACTTATGAATGTATGTCTTTGGTAGTCTCAATTTATACATGGAAAAATCTATACTGGTAATTTTGCTTTAAATTGAGGTCTTTAATTTTTTAAGTTTTTTTATATTCTCTGTACTGAGAGTTTGCAGAGCATGAAATGTAAAATTCTTGAAATTGGCATACAGTATTTAATCCATGCACAGAATTTGGACACATGCACACAACTTCAAATGAAGTTTATTGAAAGAGTGTACATGCCCATCACCCCCCTTCCCCCCCACACCCATCAAAATTTTCACTTCTATTTTTTTGCGGGTTTTTATTAAAAAAATTTTTTAAATATAATTTATTGTCAAGATAACTAATATAGTGTATACAGTGTGCTCTTGGCTTTGGGGGTAGATTCCTATGATTCATTGCTTACATACAACACCCAGTGCTTGTCCCAAAAAGCGCCCTCCTTGATGCCCATCACCCTTTTTCCCCACTCCCCCTACAGCACCCCCCATCAACCCTCAGTTTGTTCTCTGTATTTAAGACTCTCTCATGGTTTGCTTCCCTCTTGTCTCTGTTTGCAACTATTTCTTTCTCTTTCCCTTCCCTCATGGTGTTCTGTCCAGTTTCTCAAGATCCGCGTAGGAGTGAAAACATATGGTATCTGTCTTTCTCTGACTGACTTATCTCACTCAGCATAATACCCTCCAGTTCCATCCACATTGGTGCAAATGGCAGGATTTTATTCTTTCTCGTTGCCAAGTAGTATTTGTATACATAAACCACATCTTCTTTATCCATTCATCAGTTGATGGACATTTGGGCTCTTTCCATAATTTGGCTATTGTTGAAAGTGCTGCTATAAACATTGGGGTACATGTGCCCCTGTGCATCAGCACTTTTTGTGGGTTTTTAAAAATTCCTTCCTTTCTTCTCCTCTCCTCTTCTTTTCTTTCTTTCTTGTGAAAAAAGGGGATATTACACACAGTTCCTAGAACTGATGGTATTGAAGGATATAGAAATTGAATAAACAGTTTCTGGATCTTGGGCCTTTATTCTGTAATTCTAGACAATAGATGCAATTGTTGGTACTTGCAGATGGTTCCGGATTGAAGTTCTTTTCACATATATCAGCTGTCCAAAAATATAGGATCCNCATGCAACAAAAGCCATCATGACAGGGAGGTCCAGTAGGAGCCTTGGGAGCTCTTTTTGCCTCTTAAATGCAAGCACAGGTCTTGCATCTAAAGTGTGTAGTGTGAGGCGCCTGGGTGGTGCAGTCAGTTAAGCGTCCAACTCTTGATCTCACAGTTTGTGAGATCGAGCCCCACACTGGGCTCTGCGCTAACAGCAGGAGGCTGCTTGGGATTCTCTCTCTTCCTCTCCTGGTCTTCCATGGCAGCTGGAACTGTATTTATAAATACTTCCCCTCTCTGTCTTAAGGAATGGGTTGTCCATTGGCTGTGAGTCGTTCTTAGCCAACTATGCTCACCCTCACCACAAACAATACTGTATCCCCATAGTGTGTGTCCTCCCCAGAGAGTCTCATAAATGCCGTTCTGGGTGGTGAGCAGTTTGCAAGGGGCTGAGGGGTTAGGTGAGCAGATGGCCAGTGACATTCAGGGGACTGAGATGAACACCTTCTGAACCAGCTTATGATGAGAGTCTGGCAATGAATCTTTGCCACAGTTCAGACGAAGCTTGCAATGTCCTGCTCCACCTACCCCCAGTGGATGGGGGAAGGTGGCCAAGTGTATGTAGTCTTCCCTTGGCCTGACTTGGAATGAGGGAGGTATGTGAATTAAGGTAACTATGGTTTTGCAAAGCCCGGGGCACACTGACATAGGAATTGCCACGGCTAGTATTCCTATGCACTGTCATTCACAGATCAGGGAGAGGCTCGTGTCTTCATTTTCTAGTTGAAAATGGAGAAATGTTTAGGAACAAGAATGACCTCAAGGGGTAGAGAAATAATTGCTCCCATCTATTGAGGACTTCTGTTTGTGCCCGCCACTGTGCTCTTCAATATTGGTAGTATTTTACTTAATCACTACACCACCTGTTGATAGGCCATATCATCTCAAGTAGTATTCCTTGGGGTTCCACAGTGACAGTGTGGATTCTGACTTAGGGTTCATGTGTGACTGACCCAGACCTTGAATGATTAGTTTCCACTGATTCTAAAATAAGGTGATGGTTTCAGCAAGTAATGAAGGCCTGAATCTTTGGGCCACTTTAGAGCTGAAGGCAATGAGCGCCAGGGTAGCTGCTCTTCTTCACCACAGAGCTGGGGGACCTCCTTGAGTCCCTCAACCCCCTGTCTTTGACTCTATGCTTAGGCTACACTGAGTCAAATGTCCTCAATTTTGAAATTCTCTTTTATTTTCAAAATTCACATTACCCTAGACCTTGTTCCCAGGTATCTGACTAGAGGAAGTCCCTAACAAAGTAATGGCCTTGATGTGTGATTGATATGAGTAAATACTCCATGTTAGGAGAATGTGAAGTTGACCCAAAGGACTGAATTTAATTATGGATCATCAGACAGCAGGGAAGGGCAACAGGAAGATACTATAGTGCATCCCTGTGTGTGTCTGTGTGTGTCTTCATGGCCTGTTCGAGCACTCATCATTATTCCTTAAAAACACACTTATACAGGGGCACCTGGGTGGCTCAGTCGGCTAAGTGGCCGACTTCAGCTCAGGTCATGATCTCACGGTTCGTGGGTTCGAGCCCCGCGTCGGGCTCTGTGCTGACAGCTAGCTCAGAGCCTGGAGCCTGCTTCAGATTCTGTGTCTCCCTCTCTCTCTGACCCTCCCCTGCTCACGCTGTCTCTCTCTCTCTCTCTCAAAAAAAGTAAATAAAAACATTTAAAAAAAAACCCCACACTTATACAAAAGAGGGACAGATATTGATAAATCAAAGAAAGAGTCAAACAAACACATCTTTGAGTTGAAGTTTAATAAGCAGAGGTTGAGCATGCTGGCCAAAGTGGAAATTCCCTGGCAGGAGACCTACCAACTACAGAGACATCCAGTGTGGGTTAGATCATTAGCAGGACTGGAAGAACACATTTTCCTCCACGTTCTCCTGTCCTCACTGTTGGGCATTTTCCTCATGCTATACAAAGGGTCCAGAAGGCCTGCCGACTTTACTCTCACCTTTCTGAGGCCTGGTGAAGTGAGCAAGCCCGAGAGTTGTAGTTGAGAATCTGTAAAAACTCCAAATACGTCATATTCCCTACCCTAATGGCCAGAAAGCCCCATTAGTGACTCCAAAAGGTCATATGACAAGCAATTACATCTGTCGTCTCCTTTCCTGCTCCCAGTAATCTGAGGAGCTAGGTGCTATGTTATTTCTCAGAGATGGTAAGCTGATTGCCTAGGGACACACAGCTAGTAAATTTCAGGACCAAGACTGGAGTGAACGTGTGTCTAATTATAGAACTTGGGTGCTCTTAACCCACATTGCACCCTAGGTTGTCATGGGATTTATTGGGATGGGGAGAAGATGGAGGAACTTTTGAACATAACTTTTAAAATCCTGTTAATTAATGGGATTTTTGAAAATAAAAAGGGGTAGAATAAATCCACTTTATTTTTGTCATCCAAACCCAAATACTTTAAATATTTTGCTATATTTTCATTCTAGTCTTTCTTTTGCAGAGTTACAATTATTTATATATGTATTTTCATGAACTCTACTGTGTATGCAATTTTTCTGTGCTTTCACTCAAAATATC
>NW_027529518.1:412847-413241 GCF_008692635.1 Crocuta crocuta | reverse complement strand
ATTCTTTATGATTATAAAAGTTGTTCATTTCTGATGAAATTGAATTCAAAATTCAGAAAGGCACAAAGAAGATACTAAAGAATGAACTCTAATTTCACCATGCCAGAGAGAACCATTTGAATTTTTTTTTTCATTTTTAAGACACTTTAAAATATTTTGATATATTTCCTTTCAGTCTTACGTTTCTTTACATAGGCACATATTTTTCTTTCAACAAAATTGAGATCATAATGTACACACAATATTTTGATCAGACTTTCTTCACTTACAATATTTTTTTAAAATATTTTTTTATTTTTTATTTCTAGGAGAGAGAGAGAGCCAGCGTGAGCAGGGGAGGGTCAGAGAGAGAGGGAGATACAGACTCTGAAATAGGCTCCAGGCTCTGAGCTGG
>NW_027529518.1:398431-412747 GCF_008692635.1 Crocuta crocuta | reverse complement strand
ACACGTTTTGTATATAAAGAACCATCACTTATTTAACTCATTATCTAATTTTGAATGTTTACGTTCCTTCTAGTTTTTTTTTTTTCTAAATTTAAAGTCCTATTTCAATAAATACTTTTTCAANATACCAGGGGAAAATAATTCTTCTAAAAGTTAAAGGTTAAAGGGGCGCCTGGGTGGCTCAGTCAGTTAAGCATCTGATTTCCGCTCAGGTCATATCTCGCGGTTCTTGAGTTCAAGTCCTATATTGGGCTCTGCACTGAAGTTCAGAGCCTGGAGCCTGCTCTAGATTTTGGGTCTCCCTCTCTCTCTGTCCCTCCCCTGTTTGTACTCTGTCTCTCTTTCTCTCAAAAATAAATAAATATGAAAATTTGAAGTGAAAAAAAGACACTTTATGCATATTGCTAATGCTTTCAGCATTGGTTGTATCAATTTATTCTCCTATCTGCAGGATATAAGGGTGTCTAAGTTAATGACTGCATACATTGAGTAGATATACAATAGATCATGTAAGTATTTCTCTGCTATTTCTAATCCATTCTTGTTAGAAATAAGGCTACTGTGAGCATCTCTGGAGCATGACAGTGGAGGTCTTAGCCCTGGGGTGAATTCCTGTTTCACTTACTAGCTGTGTGTGCATTTCAGCATAAACTTCTTTTTCTGTAAAATGTAGAAATAATGGGTGTCTCAAAACATTGTGATACGAACTGACTAATTACCAATTTACTCACAATGTCATGTGCCATTACCTTTTGTCTGCATTTTGACTTTTTCCAGATTATATTATTCGATATATATAATCTGTTTTGATTGCATGATCTCTGAGCTTCTTTCAGCTCTGAGGTCCTGTGAACTAAATGGGGAAAGTTGTAGCCATCACAGAGAAAATCAACATTAGTAAGACTAATGTGTTCGTATTCTGTTTTGACTGTTGGAATATGTTTAAGAAGATTTCTTAAAAGGCAGAAGGCAGGTAAACAAGTGCACTAATTTACTGTATCGTGCGAGCTCATTTCATTTTCATGTTTCTGGACTCCCAGGTGTGAGGAATGAAAAGTAATCAATGCAGAAATTTCAAATATAACAAAGATAAGTTGTCATCTACTAAAATCCCAATGTCTTTGTAAAACTTTCACCTATATTACTTATTTTCTTTAGCTACTTTCCCCAAAAGTGCTTTAAATAGAATGCACCAAAACCATTCTGGACTATGTAGGGTCAAAGGTGCAGTTCCAACTGCATGCCTAGGGAGAACACAACAGAAGCCTAGGAAATGGGGAATTGTCTCTTCATGAGATGGTCTTAGGGGGCCCAGGAAGCACCAGACCTGCTTGCACAGCTAGGCTGATCCTTTTATTTTAATATTTATTTATGTTGAGAGAGAGAGCATGTGCGCATGAACAAGGGAGTAGCAGAGAGAGAGGGAGAGAGAGAATCCGAAGCAGTCTCTGTGCTGTCAGCATGGAGCCCGACACAGGGCTGGATCTCACAAATTTTGAGAAATCCAGAGTCGGATGGTTAACCAGCTAAGTCACCCAGGCATCCCTAGGTTAATCCCTTTTCTCGGCCTCCTGTTAGAGGGCACTTTCTAGCACACTTATGCCTCTGAACCCAAGGAGGTATGTGGCTAGTTTAACTCAGTGTGTCCCAGACCCTGCTGTGTGTCCACATCACCTGGGGTGAGTGCGAGTGTGTGTGTGTGTGTGTGTGTGTGTGAGAAATACAGATCCCCAGGCGCAGCTGCCCAGATATTCACAAATGGGGTAGGATCTGCAAATCAGCATAACACCAAGCTTTCTAAGTGATTCTGATGCAACAAAGCCACCAGCCAGCTCTTGGCAGCCGTTGACAAATCACAAATTGTGTAGACGGGAAAAGTGAGGCCAAGGAAGGTTAAATTGACTCACTCAAGGTTGCACAGCTGTGTTTCCAGTGAAGATGAACACAACTCTTTGTTTCTTCTGATTTGGTGAAAAACGAGATCCCTGCAAAATTCAACCCATGAATGTAAAAGGTGCAACCAGAAGCATAGCCGAGGAGGAAGAAGCAAAGTGTTTTCACATTTCACTTTGACAATATTTGGAACAAATTTTCCTGACTAATTTGGCTTATTTGGCTGACTGGCCTCAAGTCCATTTTGGCCAGCTTTCCCCACCCCACTTTGCACTTCATAGGTTTTATACATTGCTATGGGGCAGACAACTTTTTGACCATAATTATATGGCATTACTCAATATCAGTTGAGTATTTATTAAAACAATACGATGACTAAATGCAATATGCTACCCTGAATTGGATCCTGGAGTAGAACAAAAGACATTCGTGGAAAAACCACGGAAATCTGAATAAAGTCTGTAGTTTAATTCATAATAATTAACCAATGTTTGACAAGATATGACAAACAAAGCACTGTTACATAAGATGTTAACGTCAGGGGCAACTGGATGACAGCTATATGGGGACACTCTAACTTCTCTGTAAATATAAAATAACTGCAAAATACAAAGGTTGTTTAAGAAATAGGCTCAGGTAAGAACAAATCGGAGTGGTCAATGAAGCAAAGAGAAATCGCTAATCAAAGCACCGATTCCTCCCACACTGGGGGAAAAATCCTTTAGGGAGATGACTGCTTGATTTGGTGAGAAAGTTACTTCACAGAAAAAGCCTGCTATATCTCAGAAGATAACCTGGCTACGCTGAGGAGGAGAGGATGCTTTGGTTTCAGGAAAATCAAATGGTGGTTTTCTTCTTTGATAGCACATTCTGTTTGTGCAATTTTCACCAAGGGTAATTGTATTCCATTTACGTAATCAGCAAAAACTGGAATAACCTCACAATGGAGTTTGTATACACGAGGTTAACATGATAAACAGCTTGAGCTGAAAGGCAACTATTACTTACATGTCTTCTGTAGCAGCAAATATTTTTTAAAAAGCAATATTTTGCACAATTTAGTCATCTTCATTGGGTTGCATTGGCTCACCGGGAGGAGGTGTCTGCACTCCATGGTGCAAGAGGTGAGGGGGCTCCAAGGTCTTCAAACCTCACTGCCCCTTCCCACCTTCCTGCTATGCTGCCTGAAACGTCCCCGCATTTGTTCCTTCATTCAATAAACATTTACTGAGTATGTTAATAATAACAACTAAAACTTGAGGAATATTGATTATGTCCCAGGCAATTTACACGAATTCTTCTAATTGTCACAATGACCTCCTAAGGCAGGGATGAGTTAGTATCTTTTTTTTTTCTGAGTGAGAGAGAGACAGCCTGAGCAGGGGAGGGCCAGAGAGAGAGGGAGATACAGAATCTGAAACAGGCTCCAGACTCTGAACTAGCCATCAGCACAGAGCCCGACATGGGACTTGAACCCACAAACCATAAGATCATGACCTGAGCTGAAGTTGGCCACCCAACCGACTGAGCCACCCAGGCGCCCCAATATCTTTGATGCTACAGATGGGGAAAGTAAGGCTCAGATGGCTGCAGAAACTTGTCAGAGGCCAGACAGAAAGTATGTGGCAGAGCTGAAGCTTGTGCCTGGTTTGGTCTGATACTCTAATTTTGGACCCTAATAGTGAAATGCCGCATGTTACATGAGCCGTGCCATCAGCGCAGAGGGCAGTTGGTGAAGAGGGGCTTTTGTCCGTGTGCTGGTGGGAGCGGGGGCTGGATGGGAAGGAGCAGCACGGTGGGCTGGAGTCATAGATGTGAGTCTGCCCCAGAGGGGTGGTCATCTGCATCATGGGAAAAGCAGACAGCTGGGAAGGGGAGGAGAGGAGAGGTGAGGACAGTCTTGAAGATGCCCGCACATAGGCAGCAGGAGATGGAGAAGGGATTGGTTAGAGAGTCAGCAGAGGCTGGCCAAGGTCAATATTAGGGATCCTAAGTGGGAGAAGATGCTTCAGATGCTTCTCCAGATGTGTTGGAGAATGGAGAAGAGGCAGTGGCACTTACTACTGAGATGGCCGCTTATGTCACTTGAGTGCAAGCCAGTAGCAGGATGGTGGGGGGTGGGGAATTGGATCCAGGCTCATGAGTAAGGAGTCAGGGTATGGTGAGGNTAACAGCATAGAGCCAGATGCGGGGCTCGATCTAATGAACCATGAGAACCTGAACTTAAATCCAGAGTCAGATGCTCAACCGACTGAGCCACCCAGGTGCCCTGGTTAGAGGATTTTTTGAGGGTGAGAAGCTCTGAGAAGCGGGGTGTCTATGGGTGAGTAAGAGAGTGGTGCTCTGCAAGAAAGGGGAGGATCACTGGGACGGCCAGCCGCAGAGCAAGTGGGATGGCACAAATCACGGCACATGGAGCACAGGAAGCAGCAAGTAGTTACTCCATTTGGGGCTGGGAGCATTGGTGGACACGTGTGTCAAAAGGAGCTATTCCTCCCCGAGAGAACGTTCCTTCCCCTTCCTGTTGAGTGCGTCCTTCTCTCTCCCAGCTTTTGCATAACACAGGTGGGCTCAGTTGTCACCAAGGTCTGGGCAATGTGGCCTCTTAGTGGCTGGGGAGGCCCCGAAGACCCTGTCCCCCTGGGGGCCCGTGTAGTGGGTGATGTCAAAGACAAACGTCCTCTTGGTCATGAATCGGGGTCCATTTTGGATCCGCAGGTGCGATTTCACCAACGGCTTCTGCTCTCAGTCTTTTACCAACACCATAAAATTACGTTATTCTACTGATCATTAGATTACTTTTCCTAACATCATAATCACGATTGCATCCCCACGTGTATGTCACTCTTCACTATGGTAATCAGTTTTAATGACACTCCCTTCAGTTTCTTTCATAAATCTTCTTTCATAAATCTTTTCATAAATGTTTATGAGATAGTGGAGGAGAAACATCTAATTTTGATCTAAGACAAATGAAAATTGAATGCACATGTCTTTCAGTATATTTTTGTTGGCTTGCCGTGTCCATTACCTAAAGAGGAAAAAAAGTCTCCTGACTTTTCTTTTAGAACTAAATAAGTCACAAGTACAATGGATTTTGAATACCAAAGCACCATTTGTAATGTGCTGTAGACAAATAATAAATATAACTCTCCCTTAGTAGGTGTTCCACAAGCCTCAGTTGAATAGAAATCAATGGTTATGAGCAACGTGTGTGATATCCTCCCATCGTGTTAAAGAGGAAAACCTTAACATCACACCCTCTTCACAGAAGCAGGATCAAACTCTGAGCTTGCAGGGTTGTCTGCAGAAAAGGGGGTAGAGAATTTATTTCAGCAAACATCATATATTGAGTTCCTACTACGTGCCAGGCATTGTACAGAGATGAACAAAACACATTGGGCAGACAGCATGTTCTAGTTGAGGAAACAGGTATGTACACAAGTTTGTTCACTGGATTGTGCTAGGTGTCAGGATAGTGGCAATTACAGGGTGAAATGAAGTATTAGCTGGTGTGTGTGTGTGTGTGTGTGTGTGTTACACAAGTGCACATGTGTGTATGATGGTGGGATTGGGCAGAAGGTCTCACAGAGAGTGTGTGGTGGTGGTGCTTGAGCTAAGTCCATGTTGATGAATTGATCCCCAGGGAAAGCAGAAGACGGACGTCTTACCAATCTTCCCCCATTCACAGATTGTTCTCACTGCTCTGGGATTTATGTTTCTCCAAAGTTATATCCAAACTCAGTGTGGCCTGGGAAGCTCTTTAAAATATGGCCCCAGACTACCTGGGGGACCCTTTGGCTCACATACTCTGTCTCACTGAACATCTCTTAGTATTTCCAGAACACACTCGCTCATAGTCCCTTTCCTTTGTTCAGATGATTCCCATCACCTGCAATGCTCAGCCCCCCCGTTTTCTCTTTTTTAAAGTTTATTTTTTTACCTATTTTGAGAGAGCTAGAGAGAGCAAGTGGGGGAGGGGCAGAGAGAGAGGGAGACAGAATACCAAGGGGGTTCCATGCTGTCAGTGCGGAGCCTGATGTGGGGCTCGAACTCACAAACGGTGAGATCATGACCTGAGCCAAAATCTAAAGCTGGATGCTTAACACACTGAGGCATCCAGGTGTCCCCTCAGGGCCTTGTTTTCAACTTGGCAAGGTGACCCAGAGTAAGAGAACATCTTAGCAAACCGCAGAGCTGTCCAGAGCTGGCACAGACACACATTAGTGGGCTCAGTGAGCACAGACCTGACTGACCTGATGGGATGTGGTTCTGCTACCCAGGTCTTTTCCATAGAGAGGTGGCTTCTATACATGCACTCACATCCATCTGTAGACAGTTTGAAGCCATTTGGCTTCAGGTTTCCAAATCCAATCACTGTGGGGAAACTGCGGTAGAATAACATTTTCCTCTGTTCTCATCACAGCTAGGCAGGTTACAATTTTGTTAAGGTTGCCTCAAACGTAAGCCTTACATTTTGTTTCTCTCCTTATTGAAATTGCCTTTGGATAATGGAGGGAAGATTTGGTCCTCATTACAAAAAAACAAAAAAAAACAAAAAAACAAAAAACAAAAAACAAACACACACACACAACAAAACATAAAAAACAAAAATAAAAAACAAAACAAAAAACCTCTTACCTTTCAGTCTTTAATCTTGTCCTTTAAGCCTTTCCTGAATGAAAGTGAACGTTTGGACTTAGACCTCTTGACCTGTCCATTTCCACTTCAGCTCTAGGTGTCCCAGCACTTCTTCCTCAAGGTTCTTACAGCAGGCCTTCAGTAAAATAAGTTAGTTACTATAGAGTTGATACGATGGGCCTAGAAGGAGAAAGTTGGAATAAAACCTTTCGGAGGCATATTATTCTCCTTCGCAATAGGTTTTACTGCTATTAAGAATTAGTACACAATGGCTCCTACAGCTGAATGAAATACATAAATGCTAATGTCAACATCAGGCATCATTTAGGAGAGATGTGGAGAAGCCTTTTCTGTTTTTAAATGTCAAAATCATTTCTCATCCATCAGGTAATAATTTTCCAATTTTCTTCTCACAAATACAGTACATTGTCAGTGCCACTGAAGTCATAATTGATTTCACAGCTATGAAACCATGAGAAGCCAAAGAACCTTCATTATAAAGTAGGACTTGAAAATATGAATAAGAAACCACTTCTCCAAGAACCGCAAGATCAATGGGTGACTGCAGTAGACAGAACTGAACCAGGCATTTACTACATAATCTTGGCTTCAGATGAGCACCAGATGGCAATGAAGTGGGTCTTAAGTGACCACCAAGGGCTCAAATGAGTTGCTTAGTACAAAACACGGTGCTTTCAATTAAACGTCAAAGACAATTACATGGGAAAACAGCAGAGCGCTTCAGAAGTAGGGCAGAAGGATTACATTCCACTAAGCTAATGCTCTGTTACCAAACTTCCTGTCTTTTGGAGTTGTGACAGAAACGTAGCTGTTCCAGGAAAGCATGACATTCCACATTCATGAAAAGGCGCAATGAAATGGCTTTGGAGTAAATGTCACTTTCCAGATAATCTGTGGGTAAGTTGAGGTCATAGAAGTGTGAAGTGGCAGGATTCGTCTGTTTGTGATCTCTCAGCCAACATCTAGAACCCTGTTGAAATTCTCCAACCTTGGCATCATTCTTTCAATAAAAATAAAATGAAAACTCCAATAACCAAATCTCTTAACTGCAGACCTGACAAATCCATTCTTTGCCATTTTCATTGGCTCTGCGTCTCCCCCTTTCCTTATCCTTTTGGTCGCCAGTACTTGGTGAAATGCCTAGCAGCTATGACAAATTCAGGCTGCAGTCTTTGGACATGATGTACATAACTGGGTCCCTTGGTGGATTGGAAGACCCCAGCTGTCCGCCCTCTGAATTTGGTCCAGAAGCTGGATTGACCAGCATAATTCATGTTCACAGCTAGACCTACAGAAGAAGCTTGGAAAGAAGCTGTACTTATGTGGGGCCAGAGGTTTGTCCAATAAGCTCAGAGAAACCAAGAAGTAGTTCTTCCCATGACCAGTCCAGGGCTAGCCAAGGCAAACTTAAGAAAGAGGGCAAGTTGGTCTTTGTGGTTCCTCTGCCCATCTTTCAGGGACCCTCATCATTTCTCTTCTGTGTCCTCGGCTCAGATACCATGGAAAGCGACTTAAATTATTGAACCATATTTCCCAAACTCTTTCAGGGAACGTTAAATCAATGAGATATTCATAGGTGTTGAGGCACATGGCTGGCCCAGTCAGAAGAGTATGCGACTCTTGATATTTCGGTTGTGAGTTTGAGCCCCACGTTGGGTACAGAGATTACTTAAAAAGTAAATAAACTCCTTAATAAACATTTTATTAACAACACACTCCCTGACATGTATGTTTGGGAAACACTTTATAATATGCTATATCCTCCTATGGGATATGTGCAGTGCCAATCAGCACTAAAGATTTTAAGAAGCCTTGCAATTGCAAGTACTTATTTATTTAACTCAGCTTTCCGTACATTTATTTGACCATAGCACACTTCCTTTTATGTTATAGCTCATAATGTATTGTGAAATTACTATTCTGTGGAGTCAGCTATAGATTAAGAGAAACTCCCCAAAGGACATGCAAGCATTTTGATGCCACTTGGAAATTTTGTGGGGATGGCACCTTCTAGCAGAATTGTGATTTCATTTAATTCATATGCGCAGAAATGTAACCTTCTTTCTTCCTCTATGACTGATCTCAACCTGCTTGTGAGCCATCCATTTCCATGGATGGAGGAAAGGAATTGCCCCTTTAAGGTGGTTCAGTATCTTCTGGTTGAAAATGAGACCCCTTTGGGGTAATTAATTACTCATTTGCTTCTGCATTTCAACTCAGTTCATTCAAAGTTCAATACCAGGGCTGCTCTCAAGAATTTTCTTCTGCACCCCTCCTCCTCTTCCTCTTTCTTTCCCTCCCTCCTTCTATCTTCTTCCTCCATTTCTTCCTTCTCTCCTCTTCCCCCTCTTCTTTTCCCTTCCTACTTTACTTCCTCTTCCCCTCCCTCTTCTTCAGAACTGTGCTGTTTGGCAGGAAGCAACTTCCCTGGACACTGACCATACTTCATGGCAGATCAGAGTGTGTCACTGGAAAACCACCATATTCTTTGGAAGCATCAGGGGGAATCATGTCAATTGAAACTTTTTTCCCTGGGAAAAGTATACTTTAGAGCTAAAATATCAGAGTGAGTGACTAGGCAGTCTTTTATTCTAGGTAGCTGTAAGAAATAAATAAAAGTCTTTTACAAACGTGGGAAGTAGAGCAAACCCCAGCACATTGAATATTTCATGGATATCACCCATAATGCCATGCCATTGTAGGGAAGTTGAGAAACACATCGTTTTAATTATTTTTCATTTTATCGTAGGATGCTTTGATCCAACTTATTTACAAAGCTGGTGAAAAGCCCGTACATCTAAGATGACAGCGGATTGAACAGTAGGAAAGCTAGGTGAAGTTTTTGGTATGAATACAATTTAAATTAACCCACAGGAATCTGTTATTTATATGATGCAGTGTCTGACTTCCTTATTCTGTAAAATACCTGCTATTTGTGATCATATTTGTTTATGTTCTATAGGGTTGTTCAAAAAGTAAGTTAACAGGGGCGCCTGGGTGGTTCAGTCAAATGTCTGACTCTTCATTTTGGCTCAGGCCATGATCCCAGGGTCCATGGGACTGAGCCCACGATGAGTGTGGAGCCTGCTTAAGATTCTCTCTCTCTCTCCCTCCTTCTGTCCCTCTCTCTGGCTTGCACACTCTCTCTCTCTCAAATAAAAAAAAAAGAGGGGGGTCTGGGTGGCTCATTCAGTTAAGTGTCTCACTTTTGATATCAGCTCAGGAAATGGTCTCATGGTTTTGGGGTGGAGCCCCGTGTTGGGCTCTGTAATGAATATGGAGCCTGCTTGGGATTCTCTCTCTCTGTCCCTCCCCTGCTTGTGCTCTCTCTATCCCTCTTTCTTTCTCCAAAATAAATAAACTTTAACAAAACAAAATAAAATAAGTAAGTTAACCAATATTATATTTTTAAGTAATTATTTAAGGAGATTTATTTATTTTTAATAAGCCAAGTACTACAGCTGGTTTTCAACCCATGTTTCATTGCTACCTTTTCACATAATCTAATAGATCCAAATCTCTGTCATTAAGTGGGGAGGAAATTGCCCCCACTACTGGGGGCCCTGCTTTTTTTTTTTTCTCTAAATCATATTCCTTCTTTTAACATCCATTTTATCAACTAAAAATCCAACAGAACATAACAATAAAAAAGAAGAAAGCAACTTACCTCTACAAAAGTCAGCAAGTTCTACGGATTTCTGGGGCAGCAATGTTTTCACATTCACAAACCTGGGTGGTTATCTGGGGGTCGGTCGTGTGTTTAAAGGCGCAGCACGTGAACTAAGGGTACAGAGAAAGTAAGCCTCACAGGTCCCTCTCATCCCCAAGTGGGTATGTTACCTGCCTAACCAAATATTGGACAAGGATCCCAGTGACTGGGATCTTTACCACCCATTAGAAAAGCAAAGACTTGAAGCTGACTTTCTGAACAGTGTTCTTATGCAGAAGAATATTTGAATGTCGTTCTGAAAGCTCTGAAGCCTGAGCCGGATCTGATAGTCAGCATAGACAGTGCTGACTACTCAGACTTCAGGCTCAGAGTGTGCTGGATGCCCATCCCAGCTCTGTAACGACCCGCTCTGTGAAACCGGCAAGTGGCTTAACCCCAGTTTTGTTGGTTATAAAAGGGGGATAAGAAGAGGAAGTGTTTATTGTTGTGAGACCATATTTAAGAAAGGGATGCAGAGTCCTTAGGTCCTGTGAGTATCTCGATATGTTAGCCAGTGTATGGAGGTAGAGTAGCAGGGGATCCTCCAAATCGCTAAACTCCAGAGCCCACCGCTACTTTGGAATGGTCTAGAACCAATACAAACACAAGTCGTTCTGAAGACAGGCTCAGGCCCCTTCTTGAGTGAGAAGGCAGTCCCAGGTCTACACGTGCAAGAGGGCAAGAAACCTGAATGACCAAATGGCCCCATTTTTATTATCTCTGAGAACCTAGATTAATTTGGGACCGGGAGCCCATGAATGGGTTTGGTGTGAGAGCCGAAAACTCCTTGCGTTTGCCTGCAAAATTTGTGTTTGTGTTTACTTTTCTCCAGAGAAATCCCTTGGATTTCATCGGATTTTGAAACCTGGGCACTTTCCTAACCCACAAAAGGTTGGGGAGGGCTGCTTCAGTCTCTTGAAGAATTATTTGCTTCCTCCCTAGAGACTTTATTTGGAGCTCCAGACCTCTTCATGGTTCTTTGCCCCCCAGCACCAAAACCGTCTGTTCAAGTCTACACCTATTCCCCTGGTTCCGTGTGCTCCCTTGGCATCAATACCGCTTCCATTTCCAACCTGCCTTTTCACAAACCTCCCGTCAAACTGCAGCATTTTATCCTCCTGCGGCTTTGGCAAAATGCTCTCTGCTGCCCCCCCTTGTTCAAACTGACTAGGACTTAGGAGGATTTCTTTCCTGTGGGTAACAATTACTTGGGCAATCTCCGTTGGGAAAATAGTTGGCTGCGCTGTGATTCAGGAACGCATTGTGGTGTTGGCTCACCCCCGTGGGCATGTAACTACACGCTTTATTTCCAGGACTCCAGAAAAGAGTTCCTTTGAACATTCCTTTGAAATGGAGGATATTCTCCCATTGCTCGATGTGTAAGATTTTAGACTCAGAGAACAATCTGTTTTCACTGAAGATTCTGATCCGTGTGCAAATGGATGTGGAGGGAGGAGGGTTACCACTCACCCACACTGTAGTGGGGATGAAGGACCTGAGGGGGAGTTTTAGGAGGGCGAATGAAGGGGAAAAGAGGCCACTGAGCCCATGAGTAGAGGCAGTAAGGAAGCGTAGATCCACAGCGGTGTGGGGGTGGCAGGTGGGGTGAGGTAACTGAACATAAATTTCTGACTTTCCACTTTTCACAAGATCCATCTGAACCTGGGTTATCAATAAACATGTTAGAATCATGGGTGCTTTGGGCTGTCCCTTCACTTTAGCCCTGGGAGCCAAGAGTGGGGGAGGAACAAGGGGCTGCTGTTTGACATCCAGCACTAGTTGTTTTACTGAGAATAGAGGGGAGGGAGGGATGAACTCATGTTTATTGAGCTATCTGCTCAGTTAGCTACCTATGAGCTCAGTTAGCTCAGATAGCTACCTGCTATCTGCCAGTTATGAGGAACGTCCATGTCATCTCACCATTAGTCCTTGGAGGGCTCTGAAACAAGTCACTGAGCAGAGCCAGGGCATGCTGGGAGAGAAGGGAAACAGAGTCTGGAGAAGATAGTGAGAACCAGCCAAAAGATATAAAGCAAGCCCACTTAGCCCTGCTGTCCTTCTCATTAGTATCTCCCTTCTGACAGATGTGGAAGCCGAGAATCAGGGTCAACAACTTCCCCAAGATCCCATAGCCAGTTTATGGTAGAACTGAGTTTGGGTTCTCTTCTATTCAAGAGAAGGCACACACCTTTCAAAAGGCACAATTTATGTGTGTGTGTGTGTGTGTGTGTGTGTGTGTGTTTTGAAGTGATCGCTACACCCAACATGGGACTTGAACTCATGATCCCCAGATCAAGAGTTGCATGCTCTTTTGACTGAGCCAGCCAGGTGCCCCATGCACCCGTCTTGTACTAACATGGCAAGCAAAAGGTAGAAGGGGGGCTGTGCCTGGCTTTACTTGTGTATATATGGAGGTGGACGTCAGGCGTTGAGCTACAGGTACATGTATTTCCAGAGGAACTCAAATAGGAAGGGAAACACCATGGGATGGACATACCTCCTCAACAGCTGCCAATATAGAAATGAAAAAAAAAAAAAACAAGTGAAAGGAAAATTACAGGAAAGAAAGAAATCAAGGCAGTTGGAAAGCATACATTCTGGAGAGCTCACAAGATAAAAATGATAGTCTAGCTTGGAATTTATCTTAATGAGCAAGACTCAATCAATGGAAAGTGACAAATGGGATAATTTAAAGTTCAAGTTATCTTCTTCTGTTTCTTTGTATAAAAGAGAATGAACTTTTTGATCATTTTTTGCTCAGCTGTAATATTCTGCTGCATAAAGAAGATTGAACACCAAATACCACATTAATATGTTATTGGCATCTTTCTTTTTTCATATCCTACATGTTGATTGTAAAACCGTCCAGAGAGACTGATAGCTGTAATATATTATAGTTTCTCAACTTCAAATTAATTTCATAACAGCACAGTAGAGCCAGATATTCTCTGCTCCAAGAAGTAACTCAAAGTAAGTAATATTCTTTTTTCTTTGCTCTTTTGAAACCCTGGGTCTGGTTATTTTCTTTATTGGATAACCTATCTAGGCTTTACTTCCTTATGATCCATTACCTGTTTCAGTAATTACCACCTCCTCTGAAATGTCCAATCCTCCAGCAGGTAGATTGAGTGCCTCTCTGCACATGCCCTCAGGGTGAGCTGCACAAGGCAGAGTAGAAGCAGGGAAACTGTGTGAGCTGTGAAATCCATGACTCCCCAATTCCCATTTCACATCCAGAGTTCCAGCTTGAGTCGGTGGACCCATGTAGATACAGCCTAAGCCAATGACCCCATGAAAGAACAACTCAGGGTTATAATCTAATGACTGAAAGGGCATGAGTCCTCCTGTTCCCCAGCCTACCTGAAGAGAGAGGGTAAGAGCATTTGTTCCTTCTTCATCACTTGGGGGAAGGGACTGTGAAGAAAAGGACCAGACCTGGCACCTTCTCCTCCCACCTATGAGTCTCAGGATCCCTTTTGCTGTCACAATTGAAGGATCAAAAATGGATTCCACTCTTCCATCTCTTTCTTCTAGAGCTTTCCTGTCCAATATGGCAACCATTAGCCACATGTGGGCATTTAAATTTAATTTAAAATTAAATTGAATAAAAATGACTCACAATTAAGTTGGATTAAAATTTAATTCCTCAGTCATAGTATCCACATTTCAAGAGCTCAGTAGCCACAGGTAGCTAGTGGCTATGGTATCAGAGAACACAGATAAAGAATACCTCNAAAGTTTTTTTATTTATTTATTTTGAGAGAGAGAGAGAGAGAGAGAGCGTGCACAAACAGGGGAGAGGCAGAGAAAGAGGAAAGATGAAATCCCAAGCAGGCTTCACTCTCAGCACAGAGGCCCGGGTGGGGCTCAAATCCACAAACCATGAGCTCATGACCTGAGCCAAAACTAAGAATCCAACACTTAGCCGACTGAGCCACCCAGGCACCTCCTGACTGCAATCTTGAAGGAGGAAAAGCATATTCATTCATTAGTCGTGATGAGAAGGGAACATATTTCAGGACAGAATTTACTGGAAAAAAATGTTTATTGTT
>NW_027529518.1:395555-398292 GCF_008692635.1 Crocuta crocuta | reverse complement strand
TTAATGTTTATATCTTTGGTTAACATTTATTTGTTTACTTGGAAAATATGTTTTAAAGTTTTTATTTATTTATTTATTTTTAGAGAAAGAGAGCACACACTAGCAGGGGAGAGGGGCAGAGAGAGAGGGAGATAGAATCTTAGGCAGGCTCTGCAGGGCCTGACCTGAGGCTCGATCTCATGGCCATGAGGTCATGACCTGAGCCAAAATCAAGACTTGGACACTCAACCGACTGAGTTACTCAGTCATTTCTCACTTGGCAAATATTTTTAAGCACATGCTATGTGACAGGCCATCTTCTAGGCCTTTGGGATATATCAATACACTAATAATAACCCCTGACATGTGGAAGTTTATATCCTAGTGGGTGCAGATAGAAAGCAAACAATAGCCATCATAAATTCATAAATGGGATATTTGGAAGTGATAAGATCCATGAAAAAAATAGAGCACAGTAAGGGACATCCCCAGTGCTTAGTGGTAATGTTAGCGGTTCGAGCTGGCAGTGGGGTTAGGCGTGTTATCTTAGATCCTTAGGCAAGGTAAAATCCGTATTTTATAGGTGTACATAATAAAGCCTGGGTTGGCCAAAATTCATATATGCACACAAACTTATATCACAATATATGTTGGTAAGGGTATAGCCATCAAGGTACTGGCTGGTATGACATTCATAGGATTGCCTCAGTGGAGGACAATATGGCAGTATTTGTGGCCCTTGGTCAGAGCAATTGCGCTTTCAGATTTCTGTCATGATAGGCTAGGTTATTTTTCTTTAATTTTTTTAACATTTATTTATTTTTGAGAGACAGAAAGACAGAGCATGAGCAGGGGAGAGGTAGAGAGAGACGGAGACACAGAATCCGTAGCAGGCTCCAGGCTCTGGGATGTCAGCCCCCGATGTGGGGCTCCAACTCACAGACCAAGAGATCATGACCTGAGCTGAAGTCAATGCCCAGACTGAGTCACCCGGGCGCCCCTAGGCTACTTTATTTTGTGGTAACAAAGAATTCCAAAATCTTAGCTCCTTATAACAAAACAATGTTTATTTTGTATATGTACATATGTTCCCCAAAAGACCTGTTTCTCACAATATGGATGAATCTCACAAGCATAATGTTCAGTGGAAGGTTAGACATGAAAGAGTAAACACTGCGTGTGGTAGGCAGAATTCTGAAATAGCTCTCCAAGATTCTTGGAGCTGGGTACACATACCTTCCCTAGTTACTCAGTCAAACACAAATCTAGGTAATATTGCAAAGAAATTTTGCAGATTTAATTAAGCTCCCAAATCAGTGAGCCTTAAGATAGGTTATGCAGGTTGGCCTGACCTAACCTAATGAGTTCCTTAAAAGCAGAGCATTTTCTTCAGCCTGCTTGCAGAAGAGGAAGTCAGAGCGAAAAGCGAGGGAGCCTGACATAAGAGAACTTCTCTGTTGCTGGCTTTAAGGTGGGGGACCCCTCATGGCAAGGAGTGTGAGCGGCCTCTAGTCACTGAGAAAGACTCCTGGTCAACCAGCTAGCAAGAAAACCCTTGTTTTCTGGGACTGCCTCAGTCCCAGAATTACAGGGCAATGAATTCTGTCAACAATCAGTGAGTTCGGAAGAGGAGCTTGAGCCCTCCATGAGACCCCTAGCCTAGCTGACACCTCAGTTTGAGGCCTTAAAGGCTCTGAGAACAGAGTCCAGCTGCATACGCCAGGCCTGGACTTTTGAGCTACAAAAACCGTGAGATGATAGATCTGTGTCGCCTAAAGCCACGGAGCTTGCGGTAATTTGTTACACAGCAATATAAAGCAAATACACTGTGTGATTCGATTTACCTAACGTACAAAAGCAGGCACAAGGAATCTATGTCGATAAGTCAGAACAGCGGCCACTGTTGGGAGCTTCTTGACTGGAAAGAGGTACAGAGGCTTTTGGGGTAATGTTAATGTTTTGTGCTACACGCGCTGGTTACATGTATGTTCAGTTTGCGAACATTCCTCAAGCTGTACACTTAGCCTGTGGTCACGTTTCCATATGTGTATTTCCATATGCATGCCGATAAAATATTAAAGCGTACAAAACATACATTTCCTTTTTTCAAACTTACACAAAACAACACTATGTATTTTTATATGCATATTCATTTGTGAACTTGCTTACTAAAAAAGTCCACCAACCTACAGAACAAGCTGAAAACAGTAATCACCCCAGGGGAAAGGAATGGGATTGTGTGGAGGCCAAGAGAATTTTGGAGTTTTCTTTGATATTTGAACAACTTTGTTTTTAAGTTTATTTATTTTTGGGAGAGAGAGAGGGTACACGCGTGAAGGGCAGAGAGAGAGGGAGACACGGGATCTGAAGCAGGCTCTGTGCTGACAGGAGAGAGGTCAATGTGGGGCTCAAATTGTGAGACAGTGACCTGAGATGATGTCTGATGCTTAACCGACTGAGCCACCCAGGCACCCCTTTGAACAACTTTTGAAAAAATATTGCTTTAAGTCTTTGTTTTTGAGAGAGAGAGAGTGAGCAAGTGGAGGAGGGGAGAAAGAGAGGGAGATACAGAATCTGAAGTCGTTTCCAGGCTCTGAGCTGTCAGCACAGAGCCTGATGCAGGGCTCAAACTCATGAACCATGAGATCATGGCCTGAGCCAAAGTTGGACACTTTACCGCCTGAGCCACCCCACCCCCCTGAACAACTTTTATAAAGAGTTTTCAGTCATGAATTATTTGGGTAATTAAAAGCATAAA
>NW_027529518.1:386528-395536 GCF_008692635.1 Crocuta crocuta | reverse complement strand
TATGTGTAGATCCGGTGACTTATTTGAGCAGAGTAATTCTTGTCTGGAGTGCATGTAGACAGTCACTCTGGATTTGAAGAACCCTAAGAAGAACCCAGCCATCTGTCTTGCTTTGTTCAATGACAATGGCTGCCATCTCTTGGATGCATCTTCTCTGTCAGATCCTGGAAAACGTGCTTTACATACATTATCACTCACCTTTCTTATGCATGTTTACGAGATAGTTCATTAATATCATTCCTATCATGCGGAGGAAGAAACTGAAAGAAAGCTCTGGAAGGCTAAGTACTTGCCCAAGTCCACACAGCTAGGAAGGAGCAGAGCTGAGATCCAAATCTCGGTCTGACTGCAGGGAATACGCTCTTTCCAAGACAGTGCCTGCGTCTCCAGTGGTCTTATTGATAGGCTGGTAGAAGTCACTGTATTGTGATTCATTCATTTTAAACTGAGCTTTGGGGAGGGGAATCCTCTGAGTCCCTCACACCTTGGTGAAAATGAGTGTTCTTTGTTACTTTCCTCCCTCAGAGATGGTGCAGGGCACTTTCAGGCATGGGTGGGGAGGCTGGGAGACAGGAGTTGAGAGAGAAGAGAAGACGCTGTGTCCCAGACAGAGTTGGCTTGGACACTTCTCAAAGCTCCCCAAGGGTGGCTGCCTGCTTACGGTGACTCAGTCTCTTCCCGGGGGGCTTGGCTCAGCCTAGCTCCAAGCCACAGACTTTATTATGTGGATTCCAGCTTGCTGTCAATATGATCCCCCTGTATAGACTATATTAATAACCTTGATGCAAGCGCTGTAGACATGGAAAGTGAAATCCAATTCCTGCATGGAAGATTCCAATCCTCAAGACATAAGGGCCAAGCCATCCATCGAATTGCAAAAGACTTACCAATGGAGGCAGCTGACTCGAGCCTGGACTTGACTGGGAATTCACTAAATACCGGAGAGAGGGAAGCTGACACTTGACCTGAGGCCTGCTCAGCAAAGGCACTCTGGTTACAGAGATAAAAGAGCAGCTTGCAGCACTGACCAGGAGCCTTCCCAGCAGACTTCTGGGAAGAGAAAGGCAGGAAAATGACCTGCTCAGTGCATTCTGGCACTTTGGCTTTTGGGGAGTTCTTCTATTATTTTACATGAAGAATGGTCCATAAATATTCTTAACAGGGACCTCTGCCTTCTCTTTTCAGATCTGTTTTGGGAATACGGAGGGGGGTGGTGTGTGCAAAATTCAGTCCGAATCTTGTATCTTCAGTTCTTGTGTGAGTATTAGACTGCAAACTCTAGTATATGATAGAGCACAAAAGAGGTATGGAGAATATGGAGAATAAAATAACGTCTTTACAGTGAATTTGTTTCATATCTTACTAATTCTCTTTCATCGGTTAACAAAATCTGGCTGTATCAGCTTATCGAGTTTTTGACAAATTTAGTGTTGAAGAAAGAATTTTTCAGGGCCACCTGGGTGGCTCGGTGGGTTAAGCATCCAAATGCAGCTCAGGCCATGATCTCATGGTTCCTGGGTTTGTGTCCCACGTCAGGCTCTGTGTTGACAGCTCGGAACCTGGAGCCTGCTTCGGATTCTGTGCCTCCCTCTTTCTCTGCCCTTCCCCTCCTCCAATAAAAAAAAAATTTTAAAAATAATTAAAAAAAGAATTTTTCAGTTGAGATGAAATATAAAATGTCTCTGTTCAGGATGTCATGGTATGAGCATTCGAGTAGATGATAAATCACATCTAGCCATATTTCCAGATCGCAGCCAACAAAGAAAATAGTCTTGTCCTGGGGCGCCTGGGTGGCTTAGTCGGTTAAGCGTCCGACTTTCGATTAGGCCATGATCTCGCGGTTCGTGGGTTCTGGCCCCGCGTCGGGCTCTGTGCTGACTGCCAGCTCAGAGCCTGGAGCCTGTTTCAGAGTCTGTGACTCCCTCTCTCTCTGACCCTCCCCTGCTCACGCTGTCTCTCTCTCTCTCTCCTAGAAATAAATTTAAAAAAAAAAAACATTAAAAAAAGAAAATAGTCTTGTCCTGCAT
Organism: Crocuta crocuta; assembly: GCF_008692635.1. Lineage (NCBI taxonomy): Eukaryota > Metazoa > Chordata > Mammalia > Carnivora > Hyaenidae > Crocuta > Crocuta crocuta. The sequence goes on along the minus strand of NW_027529518.1, from coordinate 393,509 downwards.
TCTGGACATGCATCATCCTGGCAAATGATTGCTCTTGTCGTCGTCCTCATTCTTAGTTTGCCACAGCATCCTGGCATCTCAGCGGGCCAAAGACTTGTCCTCCATAAGAGGTCCAGGAACTGTTCATTTGGTAATTCATTGTCTGGCTGTCTTCCAGAAGACTCTNCCTCCAGCTTCCACCAAACCTCTGGCACGATCGTGGAACTATAGAAACATTGAGGGTGAAATGCAGATTGCCTTTTATTTTACTTAAGCTGTGTCTACCCTGCTCTCTCTTCTCCCTGTGAAAAGTAGCTTACCGATTTGGTCTAAAAAATCAACTATTTGTTCTCCGACGGGGTTGTGGGTGTTGACGCAGACTGTGCTGTGCTTGTGAGGCCACACACCGCTCTCTTGATGAAAGACCCCACCATGTCACGCTCTTGGCGCCGCTGATTGAGGGTGGGATTTGTAGGTGGGGAGAGTGAGGACACTTACAGAATTTTTTTTAACATGTATTTATTTTTGAGAGAGAGAGAGAGAGACAGAGCACAAGTGGGGGAAGTGCAGAGAGAGAGGGAGACACAGAATCTGGAGCAGGCTCCGGGCTCTCAGCTGTCAGCACAGAGCCTGATGGCGGGGCTTGAACTCACAAACCATGAGATCATGACCTGAACTGAAGTCAGACGCTTAACCGACTGAGCCACCCAGGCGCCCCGCGAGGACACTTTTTATACAACCTCATCACCAAGGAAACAACTGGGTGTGCTGAGCACAAGGAAAAGCGATTAAAGCAGTTTCTGTCCGCCCCAGTTCTCTTTCTGGGACCAAGACGAAAAGGAAGGGGGAGTGGATTGATTGGCTTTTCAAGACCCCCCCAGTGTTTTGCTAGCAAAACTTCTCTGACCAGTTCAGCTCACTGCCAAGCGTCCTCTGACTTTTCATTGCACTCAGTCCAGTGCCACAGACCAGTCAGTCATTCACTCGCCTCAGGTTCATGCATGTTAGGTGGATTTCCTTGCTCCGATGCCAAGCTCACTGAGAACATGGACAATATCTCTGTCGGGGATAGTGGGGTACCTGGTGGGATATAATTAAGGGAGAAAAACATCATTTTTGGTCATACATTGTCCGGTAAGGGGAAAGCTCACACCTCTCAGGCACTTACCCTGTGCCAGGTCCTTCGTGAGGTGCCTTGCCATTACTTCATGTTACCCCGTGGGAGGGGAGTAAGGGAGTGGTCAGCAGCGGCAATGCCACACAAGCTGTGTGCCCTTAGCCGAGTGCCTTCAGCTCTCAGGGACTCCACTTTGTCGTGTATAAAGTGAGGGCCATGACAGCTGCCGTGCCAGGTTGGTGGGAAGGTCCCGGCAGTGTCTGTGAAAGTTATTTGGTAAACTGAGTAGTCTCACACCAAATATTATTGTTATTGAACACTATGGGGGATTTTTAAAAAATGAAGGAGCCAAGGTTCCAGCCTTCCAGAAAGCTATTCCTTAGTAGAGTAGACAAAGTTGCTTATGACATTTCCAAAAAATAACAGTATCAGATGATGTGGGTGAAATCCCAAGGCTGTGTGGATGGATTGAGTTGCCCAGTCAGCAGTATCTCCACCTCTGCCCCCCTCTTTATCAAAAACATTCAGGCCCTGGGCCCTCGCCCTCTAAATCCATCGGTGCCCTAGAGCACGTGCAGGCACACACACACGTGTGCAAACAGGCAGACACGCCACAGTCTTTCTCTGCCCAACTCTCCTGCCTACGATGAGGATTACCTGGGTCTCTTGAAATTCATTTTGGGACAGGCTGTCTCCTACTCGCCTGCTCATGCCCAGATATCCCCGAACTGGATGAGGATCATCGGTGCATAGCGTTATTGAAGGCTGTGAGGTTAGATAGACTTGGGTTCAAGTCCCAGCTGTATTACTTCCTAGCTGGATGGCTGTAACTCTGAACCCCGGTTTACTTACCCGTAAAATAAGGACAACAGAAGTCACTACCTCCCTGGGCTGCTGGGAGTGTTCACTGAGAGAGGGCCTGCAAAGTGCTTGGTGAAGTGCCTGACACATATTAGGTGTTCGGTATGGGAGCGGTTCTTGGCACCGTCTGCTAAGCATTCTGGGGTCAACCTACAGGAGACATCGCCACGGCCAGCCACCGCTGATCACTGTGCAGAGCACCAGGGCACGGGGCATCCTTGTCAGCATTCGGCCCTCCCCTTACCACCCCGTTATGTTTCTAACTCTTCATTCGGCCCCACCAACTACATTTTGTCTCTTTTCATTGGGGATTTGAATATCGCCCTTCTGCTTCAGTTAAATTTTCTGTAAGATGACAGCCATAAAGGCGACTTTCTTCAGTGGAGATGAGCATGCAAAGTGTATTTACCAAGTTCACCCTCCTCCCCATGCTGCCTTAACGTAGCTTTCTGCATCTTAATGTCATTTGGTGAAACGTAGATTTTGAAAATACATGTGCACCAAGTAAGCCCTTCCCCAGATTTTGCTCTCAAGCCCAGTTTCAGGGCTTTCGGAGCTTCTGTCTGGCTCTCTCTTATTAAAAATTAATTTTCATTTAGTCTGTGACATGTATGATTTTTCTAAACTAATTTTCTTTTTTCCTGGGTTATTCCCCATCAAAGCTGTTTGAGTGACAAAGAAATGCTTTTCCTGGGAGCAACTTTAGCCTCGAAGCTAGCTTTCTCCAAATCCTTCCTGTTGATCTGAGATACAATTTTTAGCTCTTTATTTTATTATTCAAAACTCCCATGGGGATCAGCCAGGAGATCAGCAGTGGCTGTGCGCTTCTCTTACCAAGATCCCAGAGTACAAAAACATTATTAAAGCCTGCCTAGGGCTTTTGTGTCATATGGAAGTCAGTTTCGACTCTGTCCCCCAATCTTTTGGTTTTGACTTTATCGTCCGAGTCAGTAGAAGCCCAGAAGGCTTGCATGTTTCTGTCTCACCCATACATCTAAAGAAGTTTGCCTCTCATTTAAGTCCTACTTAAAAAATTTTTTTTTATAGTTTATTTATTTTTGAGACAAAGAGAGACAGAGCATGAGCAGGGGAGGGGCAGAGAGAGAGGGAGACACAGAATCTGAAGCAGGCTCCAGGCTCTGAGCTGCCAGCACAGAGCCTGACACGGGGCTCGAACCCACGAACCGTGATATCTGACCTGACCTGAAGTCAGACACTTAACCGACTGAGCCACCCAGGCGCCTCAAGTCCTACTTTTTTAAAAGTTTATTTATTTTTTGAGAGAGACAGAGACAGTGTGAGTAGGGTAGGGGCAGAGGAAGAGAGAGAGAGAGAGACAGAGAGAGACAGAGAGAGAGAGAGAGAGAGAGAATCCCAAGCAGCTCCATACCGCCAGCACAGAGCCTGCTGTGGGGCTCGAACTCACAAAACCAGGAGATCATGACCTGAGCAGAAACCAAGAGTCAGGTGCCTAACTGACTGAACTACCCAGGTGCCCCTAAGTCCTGCTTTTTCGCCTCAGCTACTAGCTGGAGGATCATCTGTGGTAGTGCATTTTTGCCAACACAAAGGCTAGAGAGTGGGGTCCCTCCCCAACACTTCTCATAGCGAGCACTGCTTGGATCACAGAAAGGTCCGGCTGGGATGGGCCTTCTGGGTCCTCGAGTGCAGTGCCTCATTTTACCAAGGTCAGCAGCTAAAATCTCAGCGGCATCAAGCAAGTAGCGCCGGGTCACACAGCAAGCTAGCGGCAGAACTGGGACTCAGACACTGTTCTCTGTGCATCCAGCTTGGTATTCTTCCTGCTCTGCTGCTGTGAACGGGTGCTGCCGGCCCAGGGTTCTGGGGATGGATGCACTTGGCCAGCTCTGGCTCCTGCAGGGTGAACACAAAACTGAGCTTGTTTTTCAAGCTGACTGCTGTGGTTTGACCAGCTGATCAAATCAAAACTGCTCTGGCCAGATCCACTGTTAAGTTCTGAAGGGGATGGAGCTAACCATCAGCGTCAGTAGTGTAGAGTGGCGTAAAGTGAGTACAACCCACTTCTACTCTCCACCTCAGCATCCCAAGCATCTCTCCCCACCCTGTTATACAGCTGGCCCTGGAGCAACTTGGGTTTGAACTATGCAGACCCACTTTAATGTAAATTTTTTAAAAAATGTTATTTTTTAAATTTATAGAGAGAAGGAGAGAGACGCAGAGAGAGAGGGAGGGAGAATCCCAAGCAGGCTCCACACTATTAGCACAGAGTCCAATGTGGGGCTAGAACTCACCAACTGGGAGACTGTGACCTGAGCCCAAATCAAGAGCTGATCACTCAACCGACTGAGCCACCCGGGCACCCCTGCAAATTTTTTTACAGTACAGTGCTGTAAATATATTTTCTCTTCCTTATGATTTCCTTAATAACATTTTATTTTGTCTTGCGTAATTTGTTGTGCAAATACAGTATAACACATATAACAGGCACCTGGCTGGCTCAGACGGAGAAGCATGTGACTCTAACTTGGGGTTGTGAGTCGGAGCCCCGTGTTGGGCGTAGAGATTACTTGAAAAATAAAATCTTAAAAAAATATATATAATATACAAAATATGTGTTAATCAAGTATTTATTTTGTTGCTGAGGCTTCTGGTCGACAGCAGGCTTTTAGTAGTCAAATTTTGGGGAAGTTAAATGTTATTGATGGATTTCTGACTTTGCGCGAGATCAGCGCCTCTAAGCCTCATGTCATTCGAGGGTGCACTGTGCGTAGTATCCCTTACTATGCAGTTCATGGTATCTCATTGGAGGGATCATTTACTAGGGCTAAGTATTGCTATCTTCCTCTCTTGTAAATGTCTCCTGTTAGGGCTCTCAAGTCCATGTTTCAATCCTCAGTATGATTAAATGGATCAGAGGTTTTCCTCCTCCATGGGATACAGGCCAGGAGATCACTGGAGAGGTACAGAGAGGTAGGGTAAGAGAAAGAAGCATATAAATAACTGGGATGGGGCGGCAAAGCCAGCCTGGGTCACAATTAGACCATCGCGTGCCACCGATGGCCAGTCATTAAATATATGTATGTTACTATTGTGGAAAATATAAGAGCTCAGACCAAAAANAGAACAAAAATACTCAGAATTAAAAGGGAAAGGGAAATGAACATTTACTAAAGATCTACTTTTCCTGAAACTAGACTCAGTGCGCTCACTCAGTAGACGACAACCCAGTGAGGTGGCTGTCATTAGTCCCATTTTCCTAGATGAGAAAACTGAGGCCCTGATTAAATCCCAAGGTGATATCCTCTCTAAATCTCTGTTCTTTCCTTGCTACAAACAAACAAAAACAAACAAAAAAACACAGTTAATTTGAGATTGCATTCCTCTTAAGCAGCTTTCTAAAGGTACCCAGTCAGGCTATTTTATAAGAATGCAGACTGAGGCACAAAGAAGTAAGGTGACTGAGGAGGTGAGTTTTCCTTGCTGCCTCTGGCTGCCGAGCCCTGGATTGCATAGCTCTAAAAAGGTCCTGCCTGTATGACCGATTCTTCCACACAGTGAGAAGTGGGAATTCCACCGTTTAGGGAGATAGTGGAGGCTCCTCCTCAGGACACGGGCAGTCATTGGTCTGCACGCTCCGCATTCACCGTGACTCCCCGGCCAGTGCTCATTTTACCTTTGCAGCATGCATTCACGTAGCACCCGCAAAGGTGTACATGGCACATTCTCCTCCTCTTTCCTTCCTTGAGCCCCATGGTCTGTAAGGCTAATAAACAAACAAAACGCAGTGTTTTGTGCGGGGAAATTGGCTGGCTGTTGATACTGCTGTATCCAACACACCAACTTGTTTATAATATTCGAGCTTACATTTCAGAATAGCACTCTTATTTTTTTTAATTAATGTTTATTTATTTTTGAGAGAGAGAGACAGAGCATGAGCAGGGGAAGGTCAGAGAGAGAAGGAGACGCAGAATCCAAAGCAATCTCCAGGCTCTGAGCTGTCAGCGCAGAGCCCGTGAGGGGCTCGAACTCGAGGGCTGTGAGATCATGACCTGAGCGAAGTCGGGCGCCAACCCGCTGAGCCACCCAGGCGGCTCTCCAGAACAGTGCTTTCGTTAAGTACTGCTGTTCACTGAAGTTCGGAGAGATGCATAAAAACTGAAACGAACTGACTTGATAGTTTTCATGCCTTCAATCTTTGTGACAAAAATCGCCTCTTATTCGGGGTATGGACATTTAAAAAAATGAGAGACAGCTGGGAAGGCAGGGCAGAAAAGAAGGCTCAGGGTAAGGGGGAAAGCACATTTCTTTAGATTTCCTTAGTGCTTTATGCTTTCTATCAAGAGTGCCAGCACTTTCTTTGACATTACGTTTTCACTGTTTCTGTTCTAATTTGAACAGGGAACACTGCTGTCACCCCTATAACATCGGCCCGGAACAAGTCCAGCTGCTGATTGCCTGGTGGGACCTAACAATGTGAGTGTCACGACTGCCATCGTTAAGGACTAGGCCTATGGCTTTCCGCTGAGATGAGGCGCAGAGGGTTTGGTAGCACTTTGGCCCTTGGGGGAGACAAGAAACCACATGACCTAGAATTCAGGAGCAGAAAAGTGCCCTTTGAATCACCACATCAACTTTGCCTTCTTACAACCAGGGGGCTGAGTCTGAGAGCCGGCAAGCGGCTTCCTCACTCGTTAGTGGTCCAGTCGAGACAAGAGCCCAGATCTCTGGACTCCTGGGGTCGATGTTCTTCTAACTCTCCCTGCAGCCCTCTCAAACTCAGCCACCAAATGAATGTCTGGAAGTGCCCTGCTTAGTATGCAAGCCAGGCTGACCTTTATGCTCCCAGAATCATCAAACTTTTGTGGAAACCGTGGAAGGATGGTTCTGGAAAAATAATGAAAAGCAAAGCACACTGTGGAGACAAACAGAAGCCCTGCTCTGACTGCAGGGTCCTCCTCATCTTCCAAGTATTGAATCTCAAATATATGCCCACGCGTTGACACTCAGATTGGTCTAAGAAGTAAGGAAATGCAAAACCAAAG
>NW_027529518.1:384496-386481 GCF_008692635.1 Crocuta crocuta | reverse complement strand
CAAATAGGGCTGCTTCCTGCGTATAAGGATCTTTGTTATTCAGTTCCTGGGCTCCTGGGAGGTGGGTCCAGCCTGGACAGTTTAGCAGAACACGGCTCAGACACAGCCTCTTCACCTCGGGAGGGGTCCTCTGAGACTTGTGGGGTCCCCTGCCCCCCTCAAAGACACTTCCACTTCTAGGAGCCCTGATATATGAAAGCTACCAGAGAGATTGATTTCTTTTTCTTACAGCATGAGGTGGGTGGAGGCAAGGCTTGTAAATGCAAATATCCTCCAGTAAGCTGTTGTATGCACGCATTCTGGATCTCAGAAACTGGGCTTTACAGCCCCAACCTGTCCCTTCTTTTGCTCTGCGACTACCCATCTGCCTGTCTCTTCTTCTGAGTCAGACTGTAAGTGTGTGCGTGCGTGTGTGCACACGCATATGTGTGTGCGTTCCTTCTCATGATCTGAAAGAGTAAATCCCAATCCCCCCTCCTTCCACTGGTTACCTGCCCTCCCTGCATCTCTGCCCAAGGCATTTCCCCCTGTTCCAATCCCAGAAACTCCAATTCGTTGCTGGAGGCATGAATGTGTGACCCACCCATTCCAGAATTGTTTTCCTGGGGATCCAAAGAATGCCATTATAATAGTCTGATGGCAGAGGGTTCATCATATGGCATCACAAGGAGAGCCACCTGCTGGACTAAATAGGCTGACTGTTGTAGGGGCCAAGGGGAAGGAAGGGACAGCCAGCGAGCCGAACTCCGGGGCCACCCCCAGGGTTTTCCACTCCCCCGGGGAGCTCACATCCACACCCATCCTCAGGAGGAGCAGGCATGTCCCACAAGCCTGAGCAGGGGAGCAGCAAGGGAGCTCTTGGGGAAGCCAAGATGTCTACCTTGTAAGTTGCTGCATCTGGCTCCGTATTCAAGTCAGCGTGTCCCCCTGGAGCCCTGGGACAGGTATGATACCTGAAATGCAGGGTTCCCCCAAATCTCTCATTCCTGGAGCTGGGCAAAGAGTCCCTGACTGTCCCCAGTAGGTTTGGGGGCACATGGAAGTCCAGCCAGGACTGAGGAAGTATGGGGGGGGGTGGTAAGGGCAAGGGGCGCAGCTATGACATAGGCTGAGAAGGACCCCTTCCTTACCTGGCCTGTGATTCAGTGAGCACATCTGAGCTTAGAGCAGCCCATAAACATAGCAGGTAAAATTGCCCAAAGGTCATCCTCACAGTTACCCAGATGGTTAAAAAGGAGGAATGAGTCTGATTTTACAGAAGCAGAAACTGAGGCTTAGGAGGGGCAAGTGATTATCTCAGGGCTGCCCAGCAAGGAAGTGATTGTTCTCAGACCAGTGCTTGTTGCTTCGCTGCACAGAAGGATCAAATGTTCTGACAGAGATCCTGGGAGAGCCCGTCCCTGGTGGGGCTTGACCCCATCCCCATACTCATCTCACTATCCCCCTACCTCAGCCCTGACAGTGCTGCTCTGAAACTCTGCTGCCACCCAAGTCCCTTCTGCAGCGGTGGGACTACACAGATGGGCATTTGATCACAGAAACAGCGGTTCGTGAGGTACCTGATCAATCAGATAGGAACAGTCTGAGTCCTGAGTTCGCTGGGGTCCTTGTCCTCTTTCCTTGCTAATCCTTACATTTGTGGTCTTTGCAGCCAAAAAGAGCCTTTTAACACCAGGGCTTGGGGAATGGTCTGCACTTATTTATTAGAGGAGGTGGTGTCAGTGTCTGGCTAGTGCCTGGTTTTTTGGCTCCAAACCCTGAGGCTCTGCTGTGTGACCCTGGGCAAGTGTCTTTCCGTCTCTGGGCCTCAGTTCATTTATCACATCGCCTTGGATTAGATGGCCTCACTCTGATGTAGGATTTAGTCGTGTATCTTTCCTTCAATAAACCTTATAAGAGCGAAGCCTTCCTGTAGGCACGGGGCTGGATGACTGGGATTCAGCAAGAAGAGAGGAGAGAGGAGTAAGGGTGAGTCTCTGCTCTGT
>NW_027529518.1:383059-384457 GCF_008692635.1 Crocuta crocuta | reverse complement strand
GATGCTGACTTACCTTTTCAGAAAAAGCCCCCGCTTCCGCTGGAGAATGGAAATTGGCAAAGAGAGGGAAAAGGTCCAATTTGCGTCTTTGCTATTTTAGGGGAGGTTGAAATTACCAGCCAAAGTGGAGTGATGCGCTCACTGGAGTGACCTCCGTTCCCCAAGACAGGAGAAAACCCAGGTCCTCTGCTCGTGAAGAGGCTTGAGCTCTTAGGCGCGAGGCATTATTACATAAATTCAAGCTCGCTGCTGATCCTTAGTACCCTGAGTTGCCTGAAGGGGGGAATGGCACTGCCTGNNNNGGGGAGGAGGCCGGGCGGGCGCACGGCGAGCGCGGGCTGAGCTGCGGGATTGACGTAAGGAGCTTGGGTTTCCCCCAGCGTCGGGAACATGGATGAGAAATCCAACAAGCTGCTGCTGGCTTTGGTGATGCTCTTCCTATTTGCGGTGATCGTCCTCCAGTACGTGTGCCCCGGCACAGAATGCCAGCTCCTCCGCCTGCAGGCGTTCAGCTCCCCGATGCCGGACCCGTACCGCTCGGAGGATGAGAGCTCCGCCAGGTTCGTGCCCCGTTACAATTTCAGCCGCGGCGACCTCCTGCGCAAGGTAGACTTCGACATCAAGGGCGATGACCTGATCGTGTTCCTGCACATTCAGAAGACCGGGGGCACCACTTTCGGCCGCCACCTGGTGCGCAACATCCAGCTGGAGCAGCCTTGCGAGTGCCGCGTGGGGCAGAAGAAATGCACTTGCCACCGGCCGGGTAAGCGGGAGACCTGGCTCTTCTCCAGGTTCTCCACGGGCTGGAGCTGCGGGCTGCACGCCGACTGGACCGNCAGGGTACCGCACGCGGACTCCGCACCAGCGCGCCGCGCCGGAAAGAACCGGGCTCTGTGTGTGGCGTCCCGAGTCCCTCCTCTTCTTTCTCTGCTTTTCTCTGCACCCTGGTCCCAAAGCCTCCTTTCTGCGCTCTCTTCCCTTTCCCGCTCCTGCATTCTCCCCCACTCCGTTTCTCACTTCCTCTGTTGGCCTTTCTTTCTTTTGCTCCAGATCTTGTCGACTCCTAGCCGCTGGCTCTTGCCCTTTCCCTCTTTCTCACTTAGCTCCTCGTTCTTTCTCTTGTACCCTTTCTGATTTTTCTCTTTTTGCTTGACTTTTGCCACCCTCCTCCTTTGTCTCCTCTGGCTCTGCTCTTCCTGGACGATTGGGTGTCCCTCTGCCGCCGTTTTGGGACACCGGGAGAGAGCTGATGGTACCCAGGTTGCGCCCCTCGCTACTGGTTGCACTCGAGGCACCCCCACACTTTGCGTGTGAGGGGGCACCCTGCGTGCCGACGGGCGAGCTGGGACTCTGCCGTGACCCCAGGTGATGTTCTGTCTTGAGGAACCTCTCCAGATG
>NW_027529518.1:382288-383046 GCF_008692635.1 Crocuta crocuta | reverse complement strand
GATGTTTGCAGAGTCTGTAGCCAGCTGCTTTTGAAGCTAGGGCATTTTCCTCCATCCAGCCGCAGTGCCCAGTTGCCGGAGGTCACGGAATGCCATAAAAGGGGGCGGGGAAGAAGGGCAGGTTGGGCTGGAGTTGCTGCAGCCGGGGCTCCCATTCTGACACTGCCCCTAAAACAGATCTGGGCTGGGGCGGGGGGCCCAGGGACTGGACTGGGTGAGTCTAGTTGCCAGGGGACCTCTGGACGGGGCTTTTGGGCAGGCAAGGACAGGCCGTGCTCTCTGCCTCCCCATCAGGCATCACGGGGACACTCCAGACTGTTGTTTACATTAGCTGCCTACCTGGGCCGCTCCCAGCTCCCATCCCTGCGGCCCCGCGCCCCAGGCAGGGTACTCCAAGGAGGGGCTTTGCACACAGCCAGTGCAGTTTCTTCTTTCTAGATGCAGGCAAATGGAGCCCCCTGACTCTCTGGTCACCACTGAATTGTGAAGAGACCTCACCCCTGCTCATTCTTTCTTCCCTCAGGCTACAGCGTCTTTTCTTGAATGCCGGGATTCTGGCAGAATCTGTTGACCTTTCACTGCCTTCACTACCCTAACAGATTTCTTTTTTTTCAATCGTGAGCAAACCTTGGCTCCAGGAAGGTTGCCACCTCAGTCCATTGTGGGAGTTGTGTAAGTCATTGTCATGAGGTTCTGGTGTTTAGGAAGATCCCAAACTATTTGGCAATATTGAAAATAATCTCACTTGCTGGTAGAGC
>NW_027529518.1:381912-382283 GCF_008692635.1 Crocuta crocuta | reverse complement strand
AAAGCTCTTTAAGGCAAAAATAGAATCCCACAGCCGTGACTGTATCCGGAGAAATAGAAATGAGGTCTTGGCCACTGTGGAAGTCATGGCTCTGTCTAGGGCACATGTGCCTTTTGAAATCCTCGTGGACATATAGGTCAGAGTGTGACGTGGTCTCTAAGCGCACCTTTTAGATGTGGTCGGGATTATGTATTTTTTTGGTGGCCACTATCCTCTGGCAGATTCCTTCAGAAAATTTCCATAAGGTAACCAGACCTCTCAAGGGGAGGGTTCACCCTCTTGGATTGTCCCAAATTGAAGCAAAATGATCTGAAATGAAATGAGATCTCCTTGGTTGTAAAAAGGGTGATACCACAGTGCCATCTAGTCTA
>NW_027529518.1:363052-381861 GCF_008692635.1 Crocuta crocuta | reverse complement strand
AGAAGAACCGCTTCTTAAAGAGTCAGAATTACTGGGTCTTACAATATTTGCACACGTCAAATACAGTTTGTTACAGAAACACAGTGCTACCCCGAGGGCACCTTTTTCTTTCACTAATTCCTCCCCACCTCCAGAAATCTTCATTTTGAAGAACAGCGATAGCTTGAGGGTTCCAGAATTTCCCAGGATGTTCATACATCCCTGCCTTCAGGACCAGTTCAGTGAGTTCTGAGAATCTCTAAGAGGGAAGTTACGCATAAGTGTGTATGAGTGAGAGAGAGAGAGAGAGAGAGAGAGAGTGTGTGTGTGAGGAAAATTTAGACACGGGGAAGCAGTGATGCGTGGGGGTAAGGAGCTGCCTCAGGAGATGAGAGTCAGCCATGCGGACTTCCTGTGTGGAGTGGTCTTCCGTGCCAGGTGGTGGTCTCTGTGCTCCCCTGAACTGAGAGGAACAGCGGCTCTGTCTGTTTGGCCTGGGAGTCCCAGCCCCTGGGCCTCAGCTTCAGGCCAGCCATGAACCAGCTGTGTGACCCTGGACCAGAGCCTGTCCAAACCTTATACGTATGGAGAGTGTGTTCCACTTCCTGATGGATCTTTCACATCCCTTAATCTCTGGTATTTCGCCGTAAACTTGCAGTGTCTTTGGGAAGAGGGCAGAGTGGGCAAAAGTATCCCCATTTGTCAGACGGGAGTGAAGCCTACGTGGGGGAAAGATTTTCCCAAGGTCCCTGAGCTCTTTAGTGGCACAGTGGGAATCTTCTTCCAATTCTGTCTGCTCTGTTGCCTGTGTCTTGATGAGCAGGGAATTGGCGCAAACACCGTGTTTCAGGTTAGTAATGCCCACAAAGTGAACACTCGATGGGTGTTAAGCGATATTGTTAACCAATATTGTTATCACCTGCATCGTCGCCATTTGCAATAATGTTACACGTGTGAGTTTGGACGAGTGATTGGAGCAGGGTTGCCACAGCCATTGGGAGGAGAACAGATTTGTAGCTCGCGAGGCTTTCTGCTCAGTGGCAGCGGCANCAGTGCAGGGGTGGAGGGGTGGGGAGGGGTGAGGGGCCATCGTGGCTGCGGGCTGAGAGCCTGAATCCCGCTCCTGCTGCTACTTGTGCGGTGCTTCCCCGCCTCGGAGGATGGCAGAGTGCTTGCGTGATATAGAAATGGCTGTGAGCACGTTGCCTGGCAAGGACAAAGACGGAGACTGCATGGCTGGCAAAAGGTTCAAGTTATTTATTGAGAGTAAGAGTTCTCAAAAAGAAACCAAACAAAACAAAACAANCCTTTTTTTTTTTTTTGAAAATGTATCAAAACATTTTTGCTTACCAGCTGTTAAAACTCCCAAATTCTGCAAGCTCTTCCGAGGCCAAATCCCCTCTGTCTGTAGCCAACTCTAGTGCACCACTTCGTCTGTGGGAGGAATTCAGAATTGGGCGCAGAGAACGTGTGCTGGCCTCATTTCTGTCTGCCAGGTACCGTGCTGGCTGGCACACACGGGGCAGCCGGACGGTGCAGGGGGGCAGATCAGGCTCTGTGGCTGTACAAGTCAAACAATCCGATCGTGCTCTTCCTGTGGCGTCCTCGACTTTTAGCGTCTCCAAAGATTGCAGGGGCCACGGGGAAGAGTAATCCATTGTCATCTAAAATCCAGTAGGATACCACTGACAGGAAGAGACTGAGAGGCATTTGTAGGGAGAAGAGTTGTCTTTGGCTTTCCGTTTCTTTTAAAAAGGGGGCTCTATTTTGAAAGAGCTGCGTCTTAGCAAGCACTCCGTGGTGCCGGTGCCCACTCACGCCTCACGTGCCCAGGCTCCCACTCCTTCCCGTTCTGGATTTTGCAGCGAGGCGGGATGACACGCCAGGCTTTTAGGTGCCAGGTAGGGGGTGAGGGGGCGAGCGAATGGGCAGGTGCAGTGAGCGAGGCTGCCCTCTGGCCCTTGAGGCCGGGGGCCACTGGGCTCGCTCTCACAGGGCCAGCTTTACCTAGCCGGGCGTGCATTGCATCAGCGGCCTTGGCGAAGAGCTGTCATGGCCTCCCACCTACTCCTCAGGAGAAGGGGAGAGACTCAGATCACATCTGTCGAACCGCAGCAGGATTCGTCGGCACCGTTGCATGGATGGCAGACATGTCAGGGTCCCGACAAAACTCTCCCTCCTCAGGGTACGAAAGAGCTACTCAGGATGAGCATTTCCTAACAGGAATTTTTGTTCAGTGGTGCTGTGTGGCAAGAAGACTGTTAGAGCTTGTCTTTTATAGATACCTGTCGTCAACTTCGGTAGTGGGAAATGACATTAATGATTAGTCATCTTTTCCTTCGTTATTCATTAGGCAAAACTTTGTGAAACTGCCCATTATCTTCCGGGGAAGGCACATCATCCTTGCTGTCACAGAGCTTACAACAGAACGAAATAATTTGGGATTTTAGACATTTAATAAAGGAGACGAGTTTTGTTTGGGAACGATCTGAATATCTAGGATGTCTTTAAAATGTCACATCTTCACAGGAATATAGCACAACATGGAGAAAAGTCCATCTGCTTATGTGAAAGTTTATGTCTAATCGGCAAACTGTGAAGTATCGTGACCTCTGCACAGTGCTAGCAGTTGGGGGAAATTAGAGCCAAGACAAAGCCTGAAAAGCCAAGGTCACCACCACCTTCAGCCGCAAGTCCATAAAGATTAGAGGGTCAAGTGCAGACCTGTGTAGTACAGACAGGTCAGAGTTGAGGTGTCACTTGATGCAGGTCCATCCCCCTCTGTAGAATGGGAGATTTAACCAAGACGCTTTCTCAGGCCCATTCCTTCCTAAGTGACGAGGAACAGGCCAGAAAAAGGAGAGATGTATTCAGGAAGGCGTCTGGGAATGGGTGGGTTGTATTTAGAAGAAAAGAGGCATTATGGGTGGGCGTGGCATCCTTCTGGCATCACGAGGTTCAGCAGGCCCACCTAGCCAGGGCTGGCCAGACCTGAGAAGGTCCTGGTTGGGGGAGGGTGAAGGAGGTAGGTAGGGGAGCCCTTGTTGCCGAGGTCCTGGAATGGCAATGAGGAAGTTGAACCCCAGTGAGTGGGGGAAACACGTGGGTGGAAGGAATGTAAAAAATACAAAAGCACGTGAAGGGTGGAGTCCAGTTGAATGCATCTTCCTGATTTCGGGAGTGGAGGTGGTACCAGCGTTCAAACTGGAGAGCCTGAGGAGGGGACCTCGTTTGGGCTGGAGGGCACTATACTAAAGAGCTGTGGCTTGTCTATGTGGCCTAGGTGTCTAGTGGCCAGGGTTTATAGGGAAGGGAAAGCACTGTGGGGCACATTAGGGCTTAGTTGTATATGTGGGAGTCTGTGAATCCAGGTAATCTGATTTCACAATTGGCATTATTATTTAAATGATAGCCGCGATTCACATGTGGGGCTCTCAGCCAAGGAGAAGGGTGTTTGAATAGAGGAAAAGATAGGCGGTTATGATTACATAAAAACGAGAACTGTTCATCTGTCAAAAAGTAGCCAAAATGGAAAGGCATATGTCAAACTGATGAAAATATGCACAACAAATAAAATAGACAAAAAATGACATCTTTTCCGTATAGAGGACTCCTACGAGTTGATTAGAAAAGCAAAGAATATGACCAGACACTTTACAGCACGGGCACCACAACTAGTTTACAGACATGGAAACACTGTTTAGTCCCACAGGGATGTGGTAAATATCCTAATTCTCATACATTGTAAGTGGGCATGGAAATTTGAATGATTCTATTGGAAATAAATTAGATAATATAAACAGAGAACATTAAAAATATTTATTTCTTTGACCTATAACTTCTTTTCGGGGATTTTACTGAAAGCCACAGTCCTGGACACTCATTCATTTTCATTCAGTCACTCACTCACTTATTCATTCACTCACTTATTCACTTTTTAATTCAACAAATATTTATCAAGTGTCCCCCGTCACTGTGCTATGTGTGTGGGGGCACTGTCAGGAACCAGGCAGATGTGCGTGAAGTGGGAAAGATAGACTTGACACCAACACTTAATCACTTAAAATTGTGAGAAATACTATGGGTGGGGGAAGTTTAGGGGGGATATAATCGTAGGTACACTGGAGTTCTTCATAAGTGCAACACATTGGAAAAATCTGGACATCCACGTAGAGAATGGCTCAAGGAATCTCAGTACATCCACTTGGAGGATTATTACAAAATCATTTAAATGTCCTTTCATAAAGTATAGAAAATTGCTAGTGATTTAAAGCTAAGGGAAAANTTAACTACAGTTATGTTAGAGAGAGGGGGTGGAGAGCGGGAGAGGGAGGGAGGGGGAGAGAGAGTGTGTGTGAGAGACAAAACATCTTCCCATCCCTCCAAATCTAAGCATAAAAGACAAAGATTGAAAGGGAAAATACCAGGTATTAGTAGATCCATTAGTGACTTATTCTTATTCTGCTTCTCTGAAGGGTTTGCATTTCCTTTATGAGTATGCACTCCTTTTATAATAAAAGTAAACGTTAACGATTTTTAAAATGATGTTTTATTTTGGCTGTGATAAATTATACTCATGTCAACCTTTTGGTTCCTGAAAATCATGGCTGGCTATTTCATTAGCTTCTTGATATCCGGGGAGTTCTTAATGAGGAAAACAGTCTCAGCTAAATAAGCTCTCAGACTGAAAGGCAGAGGTGATAAGTCAGGAAGCGGCTGTTGATTTTTTAAATGAGTGGCTGTTTTATCATATGCTAAAGACACCGTAGAACTCTTACACCCAGTACTGTATAGAGATATTTGAATGGATTGCTGTTGTTGCTTCTCTGTTTAAAAGTTAAATGGAAGGATGCCTGGGTGGCTCAGGTCATGATCCCAGGTTTGTGGGGTAGAGCCTCGCTTTGGGCTCTGTGTTGAGCATGGAGCTTGCTTGGGGTTCTCTTTCTCTCTCCCCCCCCCCTTTCTGCCCCTTCCCTGCTTGATCTCTCTCTGAAAATAAATAAATAAATAAATAAATAAACAAACATTAAAAATAAAAGTTAAATGGAACAGGAAATTAATAATGGTACACAATTGGAAATAATAACACTTGTTCGGCTCAGCCGCAGCCACCCAAGACAGCCTAGACTCTGAATCTTCATTGGCTTCTTTCCAGGTCAGCTGATGCTGGAGCTAATGGTGTGAATNAATTAAACTAAATATGAATTAGTTAATATACTTATAAATAACATTTATGAATTATGAATTAAGTTGATTAGACCACTTCATTCCTCAGCTGCTCTGGGTATCCGAGGGGCTACTATGTACAGTGAGGTGCATAGTCTTCCTGTTGCAATTCCACTGAAACTCCATTTTAGGTACCAGTTATTTTGACAGTGTAAAGAATGTGCTTCCCAGTTGAAAAGCTAATATCGACGTTTGAAGACAAAAAAAAAAAGAAGATATTTAGTCACCGTGTTTAGGAAAAAAAAGCAGGTATGGGTGGGAATGTTCTCTTTTCCATTAAAGCATAATGAAGAATCCAATTAATGGTATATGTCTTCTAATACAATGCCATTCTAAGCTTGCAGAAATATTTGTCTAACTTGAGTAAAATATTTATTGGCAAAAGAGCATTTCTAGTTTTACTGGGGATTGGACTTCACAGATTATTCGTTGGTCTTATTGCATCCCATTTGTTATTTCTGCCATTTTGCCTCTAAGAACAGTGTTGAAGACTTTGACACATTTCAGAGCATTACACTAAATAAATCTGTCTTGCACATTCTACTGTGCTTTTTCTGGAATATTATAAATATTCAAATATAGGCACACTTGCAAATTCAAAATAAAATTCAATACATGCAAATTCTGCATGAATTCCATATTTATAACTTAGCAATAGTTATGAACTTGTTATCCTATGATATAAATATATCAAAAAGGAGCTCATGGGAATTACCAATAAATATACTTTTCTGATTAAACGGTGGATTCTTTTTTAGTCACAATTTAAGCTGCAATTCTGGGATATATTATAAGAGAATAATTTGCACTTCATTTACTTTGAATTGTCAAGAATCATGTTCTTCCCCGATGTAAATGTCTGCAAAAAGGACTTCTTATTCAGTTTGATTGCTTTTTAAATTTTACTAGCAGAGATGCCCCAGTGAGCCTAAGAGAATTGGTCTGTTTCTTGTGAAGAGTTTAGTTCTAATGAATCACTTCCATGCACTTTTCTGAAGGAATATAGGGCAATTGAAATGTGTAATGCATTGATTTACATTCCTTGCATTAATTGACTTTCTCCCATAACTGTACTAATAAAGACAAGTCTTCAGCATAGTATCAGCTCTGATTCACTGATGGAGATCATTGGACTTTTCCTAACTTCCTACATGAGAGTGAATGCCAGCAAAGAGTGTTTAGAAATTGACTAGAGTGACCAGGTTATAGACAGGAAACTCAGAGATACTTCAAAAAGGTCCTTTGATCTAGGCAGCCAGCTTCTCAGTTAATATAATAAATAGAAGTTGACTAAACTCACTAGTTGAAAGACCTAGATTATCACATTTGATGGGAATACAAACTCCAGCCATGTGCTGTGCATAAGAGACAAAACTAAAACATAAGGACACAGGTGGGTTTGGAATAGACATACCATGCCAATACTAACCAGAAGGAGGCTGAAGTAGTTACACTGAAATCAGATGAATAGATTAAATGAAAACGTTCATTGGGGATATACGGGATCACTGAATAATGGCAAAAAGTTCCATTTTCCAGATAGCAGTTCTAAACTTGTATGCACTCGATACCTTGTTTTAAAATATATAAAGCACAAACTGACAGGCCACTAGGGAGATGTAAAATCTACTAATGTCTTTCAGAAATTGACAGAGGAAACAAACAAAAAAAATGGGTAAAGATACAGAAGATTTGGTTAAGAAGCTCAGTGTAACGGGCCTGCACCCAATTAAAAAAATGCACATTCTTCTCAAGCACATATAGAACACTTGTAAAAATAGACCGTATACTAAGCTGTAAAGTTAGTCTGGAAAAACTTAAGTGAGTAAATATCTTACAGACCATACTATTTGACCATGCAGTGCTTAGTCATTGAATGTTGTAATCAGTTAGGCAGGAACAAGGGATCAGGCTCTGAGTGCATGAGAAGGAACTAGTAGCCTGATATATTTGGAAGGATTGCCAATTCTTCACTGACCACATCAGGTTTCTTAATTCACATGCAAGAGGGTAGAACTCCAAGATTTTGGCAAAGAAAAGTACTGGAAAGTGATGGTTTGACCCAGGTAGGTTGGCCTGATTTCCCCTGGAGACCTATTAATGTTTTGGGGTACCTATTAAGACAGGCCCTATGCCAGGGGCATAGCTGTATTTTTCTCATTTAATCCTAAAACAACCTTCTAAGGTAGATGTTTTAAAAATCCATTTAAAGACGAACGAACAGAAAATTGGGCCCAAATCTACCCAGCCAGTCAATATAGCAGCTGACAGTGTAAAAAGAATTAGGCCACTTGGCTTGTCTGATATGTTTTAATGGCCACTAAGTGTTCAGGAAAATCTCCAGGAGCCTCTACCTGTGTTTTGGCCATGTCTATTATACAGGCTAGGTAAAATGAGACTTGTTAACTGATATTTTTTCCAAAGCACTTTTTAGAAAGTTTAATAAAAATTACTCTTTAAAGGTGTATTCTGGGGCGCCTGGGTGGCTCAGTTGGTTAAGCATCGGACTTCGGCTCAGGTCATGATCTCACGGTTCATGGGTTCGAGCCCCGTATCAGGCTCTGTGCTGACAGCTAGCTCAGAGCCTGGAGGCTGTTTCAGGTTCTGTATCTCCCTCTCTCTCTGGGCTTCCCTGCTCACGCTGTCTCTCTCTCTCTCTCAGAAATAAATAAAACATTAAAAACAATTTAAAGGTGAGTTCTGCAGCTCTTTATGCCTCTTCTTAAGTGAAGACTTAGACCTCCAACAATAAAGAAAAAATAAGTAGATATCAAAGATACTGCAAATGAGTTCGACACTGATTTACAAAGAAGAATGCAGTTTTAGGGGAAATAAACAAAGAAAGGAGTTATGTTAGAGGAAAGATGATTTTCAGATAAGGAAAATGAGCACCTTAACTGTATTTTAATTTATGCCCTGTGTGGACTTAAAGTATGGTGCACATACTTGATAAGATTTCTAAGAGGCCAAAGCATCTTAGTCCTTCGGGAATGTTGGCAGTTGCCTCATGAGCAATGTCAGTTGCACTGCTCTGACTCTGGCCTGTTTCTATAAATGACCATCACTTTTTCGCTGTGTTTGGTCTGTGTAGACACAGCCTTTGGAGGGTAGTGCGAATGAGTTCTGCCAGATCAGTTCATATGGTCTTGAAACATGAAAGCCAGTGAAATGAAGATACTTTCTCTCAAAACCAAGTGAGAAATCCTTAAACCTGCTCTTATCCCGTGGGCTCATCACGAAGATAGGAGTGACCATTCTCTCTCTTTTGGAAGGGGCTGCTTTGGAAAAGAGAACATGTGAATTAGCATAGGTCTACCAGCCTGGCAGACGGGAACGCGGGCGGCCAAGAAATTAGGTTGATGGCATGGAAGAATGGTAAAAAGATGCCCAGTATAACCAGAGGGTGACCTTGGAATAATGGCCACCTCAGCAGATACCTTACGGCCGAGACTTTCCTAAGTGGAACGTTAACCGGCTCGACATCCTGAAGGTTGAAAAATGGAGCCTATTTGCCAGATACACTAGACGCAAAAATACTTAGTATTTTTGTGATTGGTTTTGCTGAGGGTGGTACAGCGTGTTCTAGGAGTAAAACAGGCCAACTCCAACTCATGAAAGCAATGTTGCAATGAAGCATATAGGAGTGAATGGTGCACAGTAGGCTATTTATGAAAAAGCACTTCACTACAAATTTTAATGGACATGTAGAAGCGATTTTATGCAGAAGCACACCATAAGATTAATGAAAGACAATTATTCTAATATGTGACTGTGGACCTTAAGCAAGGTAGTTTTTGAAATATTTCACGTTATTGAACGGCATGGCCTATACATTATTCCTCTGTTAAGGTAAGGATACATGCTTAGTGTCTACCACTCTCACTTTGTTCTTTGTGACTTGGAAGCAAATCAAAAGATAAAAAAGATATCATTTCAGCATTAGTATAGCATTTTAGAATCTTCTGGCAGCATTTGTATTTATCACCATATGGGTGTACATTAAATCTGCATATCTCCCTCTCATTTATATGTTTATGAAGTTGTAAAGATATACACATGTGCACACAAAGTAATTAAGCAAGTGATATGTGTTTGACAATGTTTGGTGACTTAATGCCAATTAGAGGGGGGTTAAAAAAAAACCTCGCTTTTCTAATCCAATTGTTTCTATGCTTTTTGGTTTATGCACTTAAGGACAGAATCCATTTAAAGTGCGGAAATTTGCATACATGCGGCTATGAGTGAGACTTCTATTTATTCCAGATGGCCTTGAAAAATTATTACCAAGGGCCTCAGAGACCTGGATGTCACGAGATCCATTAGGATGAGACGAAATCACACTTGGGTTTCCAGCACTTTCTCCTGTATGAGAAGGGGGTGGGCTTTTGACATGGTGGAAGCTAAAGGCATGTATATGGCTTAGCTAGACTGTTCAGTGAAGCCCAGTGAGCTCAGCTCATCTCAAGGAGGGAGTCCTGTGTTGCAGGCACCTCATCTACCCCAATTATAGGAAAGTGGCTCATGATTTTCCAGAGTTTCGCAGAATGCCAAGTTAAATGCTGCAAGCATGGAAGTGAGCAGTTACATGGCAGGGGAGCAGTCTCTCCCTTTTTAAAAAGCATGGTTGCATTGGAATGGGCAAGTTTGCGATGCTCCCCATTGAATGTCATTTTTTTTTTTTTGTTTTGCTTTTCAAGTATGGTGATTATTCATTGTAAGGACTTTATGGTTCCAGTATGTAGGGAGGGTGTGAGGTCTCAGGTTGTGACCTTTGGCTGGCAATATCTTGTCTAGAGAATGTCACAGAGGTCTTACTTCCATGATGATGGCAGAAAGACCAGGGACTACGAAAATCCAGCTCTTCTGGTTTGCTGAGGTCTGACTTCAGGATGTAGCTCTTTCTGTTATTGGAGGGGAGCTCTTGTGTGTAGTGAGCCTGCTAAGATGGAGAGATCTGAGTGCCACAAAGCCCGAGGTACACACAGCTATGTTATTTGGCTCTTGGGCTCTGAATTTGGCTTAGCACAAGAAACCTAGAAGGAAGAAAAGAAATGTTCTCCCACAACTTCAAGCAGGTCGAAATAGTCAAGAAATGGTAGGATTTCCAACTGAAATGTCAGAAGCTAAAATTGGGTCTGAGGAAGAGAAACACCAGGTGGGGGAAAAAGATACATTATTGCCATAATTATTTTTTTAATGTGTTTTGTTTATTTACTTACCCTGAGAGACAGAGGGAGCAGGAGGGGACAGAGAGAGAGGGACAGAGAATTCCAAGCAGGCCCCTCACTGCCATCACACACAGAGCCTGACACAGGGCCTGAAACCACGAACCATGAGATCACTACCCGAGCCAAAATCAAGAGTTGGATGCTTAAGCGACTGAGCCACCCAGCATTTAATTATTGCTATAATTAAATGACAGATTGCCTCTGAATGACTTACTCCCCCAGATTTAGCTTTGTGGACAATCGGTTGCACCCACATCTGCTTCAGGGCCCTAGGCACCATCTAGGTCTCACACCCACTTGTGGCTGTCAGTGTGGAATTCTGGTACACCATGATTTGGCTGGATTAGGGGTGAGAGCTAGTTTGGGGTGTTTCTGATGATTCAGTATAATTCACTTGAGATTCATTCAATCTTGCTTGTACCAATAGTTTGTACTTTTTTTTATTGCTGAAGATTCTTCCATGGTAAGTATGAACCACATATTTTTTTTTACCACTGATCTGTTGCAGGACATGGGCCGATTCTAGTTTTTGGCTATTATGAATAAAGCTGTTATGAACATTAGTGTATAGGCTTCTGTGGGATGATCAGTGTTAATTTCTTTAGGATAAATGCTCAAGAATGCAGTTGCTGGGTCATTTTCTAATTATGTGTTTATTTTTATGAGAAACTGCCAAAATGGTTTTGTGGAAAGCCGTACGTTTATCATTTCACATTCCCAGCAGCAATGCATGGCTGATCCAATTTCTCCCCATCCTTCCCAGCATTTGGTGTTGTTACTGTTTTATTTTAGCCCTTCTGATAGGTGTATAGTAACATCTCATTGTGGCTGTAATTTACCTTTCCCTGATGGCTGGTGATGTTCAGCACCTTTTCTCATTCTGACTGGCCATCTGGGCACTGGCGCAGTGTCTGTTCATGCCATTTGCCCATTTTCTGATGGGATTCTTTTTTCTTTAACTGTTGAGTTTTTAGTGTCACTTTTATATTCTGTACATTAGTCTTTTGTCAGCTAAATTATTCTCCCTATGTCCATTGTCCATTGCTTGCCTGCCTTTCATCTTCTTCACGTGGTATTTGACAGAGCAAAATTTCTGATTTTGATAAGGTTCAGTCTATCAGTTTTTCCCTTTATGGATCATGATTTGAGGTCAGGTATGAGAATTCTTTGCCTAGCCCTAGATCTTGACGATTTTCTCCTGTGCTTTTTTCTAAAGGGTTTATAGTTTTAACTTTGACTTTTAAGTCTATGATACATTTTAAAGTTATTTTCTTATTTAGATACAGTTCATGCATCATCGTATTCACCCTTTTAAAGCATGCAGCTGGATAAACTATGAAAGAAAAAAAATAAAGCATGCAGCCCGTGACTTTTAATATATTCGCAAAGTTGTGCCGTTATCGCCACTAGCAAATTTCATCCATTACCAGTCACTGTCCATTCTTCCCTCACCCCAGCCATCTAATGGGTGTGAAATGGCACCTTATTGTGGTTTTGATTTGCATTCTCCTAAAAGGTATGTTGAGCATCTTTTTGTGTGCATATTGCCCATTCGGAAGTAATTTTGGGGAAAGTTCTATTTAGACATTTTTGCCATTTTTATGTTGTTTTTTTTCTACCTCAATATTCAGTTAAGTGTTCTTTTTTAAATGGTTTATTTAAGTAATCTCTATACCCTACATGGGACTCGAAATCAAGACCCCGAGATCAAGAGTTACACACTCCTCTGACTGAGCCCGGCAAGTGCCACTGAGTCAGGTGCCTCCTTATAGAGTCTAGATTCAAGTCTCTTATCAGATTGATGCATTGCAGGTATTTTCCTCTCATTCAGGGAGTCTCCTTAGTCTCTTCATGATGCTCATTGAAGCACAAAAGTTTTAAATTTTCATCAAGTCCAATTTAACTGTTTGTTGTTTTGTCCCTTATGAAGGCTTTGCCTAACCTAAGACCACAAAGATTTACCCCTGTATTTTCTTCTAAGAGTTTTACAGTTTTAGGTCTTCAAATAAGGTCCTCGAGATATTTTGAGTTATTTTTTGTGCGTATTGTAAGGGGCCTAGGTTCATTCTTCTCTATGTGGTTATCAATTTTCCCACTATCATTTGTTGAAAAGACTTTTTCTTTATTAAATTGCCTTGGTACCTTTGTTGAAAATCAACTGGCCATAAGTGTATGGGTTTATTTGTGGATTCCTAATTCTATTTTTTTCATATATATATAGCTATCTTAAAATATTATTTATTTACTTATTTATTTATTTATTAATATACTTTATCGTCAAGTTGGCTAACATACAGTGTGTAAAGCGTGCTCTTGGTTTTTGGGGGTAGATTCCCATGGTTCATTGCTTACATACAACACCCAGTGTTCACCCCAACAAGTGCCCTTCTCAATGCACATCACCCGTTTCCCCCTTTCTCCTGTCCCCTCATCAGGAAACTACAGATGCTGGTGAGGATGTGGAGAAACAGGAACCCTCTTGAGCTGTTGCTGGGAATGCAAACTGGTGTAGCTGCTCTGGAAAACAGTGTGGAGGTTCCTCAAAAAATTAAAAATAGAACTCCCCTACAACCCAGCGATAGCACTACTAGGAATTTATCCAAGGGATACAGAAGTGCTAATTCATAGGGGCACATGTACTCCAGTGTTTATAGCAGCACTTTCAACAATAGCTGAAGTATGGGAAGAACCTGAATGTCCATCAGAAAAGGTATTTTATTTTTAAGTAATCTCTACACCCAACGTGGGGCTCGAACTCACAACCCTGAGATCAAGAGTTGCGTGCTCTACCAACTGAGCCAGACAGACACCCCTCATTGTAGTTTTAAAGAATGATTTTAATGCCTCCTCTTTCATTCTTGATTTTAGCAATTGAGTCTTTTATTTTCTTCGTCAGTCTAGGTTCAGATTTGTCAATTTTGTTGATCTTTTCAAAGAACCAACTTCTGGCTTCATTGATTTTCTCTGTTCCTTTCAACTCTCAGTTCCCACTGCAATCTATAATATTTCTTTTCTTCTGCTTGCTTTGGGCTTAGTGTGTTTTTTTCTTTTCCAGTGTCTTGTGGTGGAAAATTAAGTTATTGACTGAGATCTCTCTCTCCGTCTCTCTCTCTTTTTTATATTTACAGCTATAAAATATTCTCTAAGAACTGCTTTGGTTGCATCCTGTAAGTTTTGGTATGTTTTGTTTTATTTTAATTTATCTCAAAGATTTTCTAATTTCCCTTGTGCTTTCTTCTTTGGGCCATTGTTTATTTAAGAGTGCATTGTTTATCTATCTATCTATCTATCTATCTATCTATTAAGAGTGCATTGTTTGATTCCCACATATTTATGAATTTCCCAGATACCCTGTTTAAATGATTTATAATTTCATTCCACTGTGGTCAGAGAACATACACTGTGTGATTGAGTCTTTTAAAATATATTGAAAGGTGTTTTATGGCCTGACCTATGGTCTGTACTAGAGATTGCTCTACATGCATTTCAGAAGACTGTATTGGCTTGTTGGTGGAATGTTCTCGAGATGTCAGCTAAGACTTGGTTTATTATACTGCTCAAGACTTCTGTTTCCTTATTGATGTTTTTCTAGTTGTTCTAGCTATTACTGAAATTAAGCAATTGAAGTCTCCAACTATTATTATTGAATTTTCTATTTCTCTTTTTAATTCTGTCAGCTTTTGCTTCGTGTGTTTTTAGGCTCTGTTGGTAACTGCATGTATATTTATGATTGTTTTGTTTTCCTGGTGCATTGTTCATTTAATTATTATAAAATTTCCTTTTTTATCTCTAGTAACATTTATTAACATTGATTTTCTGTGATATTAGTAGAGTCATTCCGTATTATGGTTCTTGTTTCCATGGTATATGTCTTTTTCTCCTTTTTTGTTCAGATTGTTTCTCCCTTTGGATGTAATGGGTATTTCTTGTGAATAACATATAGTTGGACCGTGTCTTTTTAAAATCCATCTGACAGTGCCTGCCTTTTGATTGGATTGTTTCACTCATTCATATTATTAATAGCCCAATCCACATTTGTTATTTTATTTTTATTTTCTGTATATCTCACATCTTTTTTGTTGTTGTNTGTGAGTGGGGGAAGGACAGGGAGAGAGGGAGACACAGAATCCAAAGCAGGCTCCAGACTATGAGATGTCAGCACAGAGCCCGACATGGGGCCTGAACTCACCAACTGCGAGATCATGACCTGAACCGAAGTCAGAGGCTTAACCGACTGAGCCACCCTGGTGTCCCCCTAGTATAACCTTTTAATTGCGTTAGCGATTTTTCGCTGTAACTTGTTACTTTTTTAGTGTATGCTCCAGGGCTTAATCTATACATTGGAACTTTTCAGAATTGACTCCATATTTATAATACATTACAGTTAGATCTAGAAATGTTTCTCTTAATCTATTCCTCCTTCTCCTTTTTTGTGCTGTTATTGTTATAAAATTTACATCTATACAAGTTAGAAACCCAGCAGTACATTATTGTCTTTAAACATCAATAATTTAGACATGCACTTGAGAGGAATTCTACTGTTGTTGGGTGGAGGTCATTAGGTCCTGTTGTTTGGTCAGTGTTGATTAAGTCCTGTTGGTTGAAGGTATTGTGGAGATCCTGTACATCCTTGTTGATTTTTTGTCTAGTTTTACTTTCAGTTGTTGAGAGAGAGGTGTTAGAGTCCCCAACCATAACTGTAGACTTGCCTGTTGCAAAGGGGGTGGTGGGTCAGCTTGGCGGGGAGGTGCTGGGAAGGTGAATGGTTTCAGGAGGTTTTTGGGAGAAAGGATGGAAAAAAATGTGCAACTGAAAGGTGTGGATGGTGGGGAGTGAGAGTGAGAAGGGCAAACTGGAGGCCCCACAGGGCAGGGCAGAGTCATGGGGGATGAGACAAGCTTCACACACATGGAATTTGAGGAGATGGTGGCACCACCATGTTGAGATGCCCACAGGCATTGGATCTGTGGGATGGGAGCTCAGGACTGCAGACACAGACTGGGAGTCAGGAGACACTTATCTCATTATCTCATTTAGAATAATTCTGAATTACGTAAAAAGTACATCTATTTGCAGTGCAAGTCATCCTCAGTAGCTGCTGAGGGTAAAATCAGAAACTGGACCTAATTAGAGGTGCCCAGTTAGTTGAGCATCTGACTTCAGCCTAGGCCATGACTCTGAGTTCAAGCCCCGCATCGGGCTCTGTGCTGACAGCTCAGAGCTTGGAGCCTGCTTCGGATTCTGTGTCTCCCTTTCTCTCTGCCCCTCCCCCATTTGTACTCTGTCTTTCTCTCTCTCAAAAATGAATGAACAATTAAAAAAAAGAAATTGCACCTAATTAATAATGTGAAGCATAGGAACAGGTTTTTTCCTGACTGAATGGGATGCCACATGTCCAGATGGCTGATAAGAGGAAACCACAAAAAATGGTGCCAAGGCCTTACTTGCCTCAGCCCAGCAGCAGGACCCCAAGTGAGGGATTCCAGAGCACCTCTCAGGCACGGCCTTCAGATGCCCACTCATCCCCACCGCATGTGCCAAGCCCAAGAGGACTGGGGAGCAAACACGTACTCTTCCCATGAAGTGTGTACACTGAAAAGTAAATACCTTTTCATTTATTATTTATTTGTTCTCTCTTTTCTCTATACTGCCTTTGAAAAGCTTCAATTTCTCTTTTTTTTAATAGTTTATTGTCAAGTTAGTTTACATATAACACCCAGTGCTCATCCCCACAAGTGCCCTCCTCCATGCCCATCTCCCCCCTTCCCCTCTCCCTCACCCCACCTCAGCCCTCAGTCTGTTCTCAGCATTCAGGAGTCTCTTGTGGTTTGCCTCCCTCCCTCTCCCCAACTATTTTTCCCCTTCTTCTCCCGCTTTTTCCTCCGTCCTCCGTTAACTTCCTCCTAATCCACCTATATGTGCAAACATATGATATTTGTCCTTCTCTGCCTGACTTATTTCGCTCAGCATCACACCCTCAAGGTCCATCCATGTTGCTACACATGGCCAGATTTCATTCTTTGTCATTGCCATATAGTATTCCATTATATAAATATACCACATCTTCTCTAGATCACAATTGTTCATGGAGAAAGGGGAAATAACAGTTCTATGGTAAAAAAAATTACCATTGTGAGTATTATCTATAACTAGTCAAATTGCTAATAGAGGTGTTTATTCTCAGAAATCTAGAATCAGCTATTTCACTTAAAAATGTTTTATTGAAATGTAGTTGATATACAAGAAACTGTACATATTTAATGTATACAATTTGATGAGCTTGGACATAGGCGAACACCCATGTAATCATTGCCACAATAAGGTAATAGGTGTATCCATCACCTTCGAAGGTTTCTTTGTGTATGTGTGTGATAAGAACACTTAACATGAGATCAACTATTTCATCTTTAGGATCTGGAGTCACACAGATGTGAAAGATGGCTCTTTCACATACTACTGGTAAGATTTTGGGTAAATTCCTTCACATAGTTCTGATCTCAATTTCCTGATTTGTAAAATGGGGGTGCTACCTCATGGAATTGTTTTGAGGCACAAGTGCTGTAAGGTAAGTGAAAGGGCTTTAGAAGGAATAAATTGCTGTTTAAGTATTAATCATCTGTGAAACCTAAAATGTAACAACAACTTCTATGATTTTGAGGCTATTGTTGCTCTTTACTTCTGCTTAAAATGTTTTTAAATTATTATTTTGAGAGCGAGAGAGAGAAAATCCCACAGTCAGCACAGAGCCTGATGTAGGGGTTGAACCCACGAACCGTGAGATCATGACTTGAGCCAAAATCAAGAGTTGGATGCTTAACTGACTAAGCCACCCAGGCGCCCCAAGATTGAAATGGTTGTTTTGCAATTGTTTTTTGTTTTTCTTCTTTTTTTTTTTTTCAGAGAGAGAGACAGAGAGAGAGAGGCGGAGGGATGGGGTGAAAACACACGCGCGAGCAAGGGAGAGGCAGGGAGAGTGAATCACAAGCAGGTTCTGCACTGTCAATACAGAGCCTGATGCGAGGCTTGAACCCATGAACCATGAGATCATGACCTGAGCTGAAGTCAAGAGCACGACGCTTAACCGATTCAGCCACTCAGGCACCCCTTGAAATGTTTTAATGGTCCCCAAACATCGATATTATCTGATTTTTGCATATATTAGTCAAAGCTTGTAATTATTAGTGCTTTCATTATGTCCCATAAATATTCTTGGTTTCCAACTTGAGCTAGATATATTGGGAAAAGATGAAGTTCAGCTAATGTGCCATATCTGAGGGATTTTAGGTATTTTAGCTTGCCTCTGATGATGTGGGACAGCTCAAGAACAATGCTTTACACAGTGATGAATTTTAACTGGGGAATAGTTATCGTAAGAAGTCTTGTCATCTTTGCAAGATATTCAAAGTACTGTTGGATGCTGGAGGGGGAAATTACATTTGTTTTTGCAGAAATCCAGGCACTGCAAAAGTTTTATGGAGCTCTGTGGACTTTTCCTGATGCCTAGAGATTTCTTTTCTCATTGCGCATCTGAGTCATCTATTTACGAATGCTGTTACGTAGGGGGAGGGTCTGTGGTGGATGGCACTGTCCCTGGGAGTAAGAGTTTCCAAGTTCATCTCCCAGCTCAGCACATTGACTCTAGACAAAACCCCTAAAGTGTTCTCTGCTGCAGTCTCCGTAATGGCAAAGCGAAAATGGTTACTTACTATCACTGAACTTGTGGAGACGCAGGACTGATAATTAGATCATGTCTTAAAACCACTTGGTGTTCTATTGAAAAATACCTTGTTCTCAAATAAAGTAGTCTGTGGTTTTGTAAGCATCAATATATATTGTCAAGAAATGAATCACTAGGGGAGCAAAATATGTAGGGGTCATTGACATCAGTAAGCAGATGTAAATGATGGCGTTAAAGCAAAGAGGAATGTATTGCTCTGCCCATAGAAGGGAGACGTTGAAATGCTAGTCTGATTTAGACATGGTCCATGGCTGAGTGGCTTGAATGGCTTTTTCTCACTTTTTGGTAATGAATTGAATTTGGATGCGGGTGATAAATAGAAGCAACCAGCATTAGTGAGTACCTGTGGTTGGTGAAATGCCTTTTTAGCTGATCCAAGGTGGTACTCTCCAAATCTGCCTACTAACTTTTTGAAAAGAGTATTTAATTGTTAAAATACTGCTGCTTCTTTATGTCTACAGCTTTCTGACTTTACTCCTTTCAACGATTTGACCTGTAAGGCAGTCACTAAAAATGATTGCTCATCCGAAATAAGTCAGGCAGAGAAGGACAAATATCATATGTTTGCACGTATAGGAGGATTAGGAGGAACTTGACGGAGGAACAAGGGGGAGAAGAAGGGGGGAAATGGTGGGGGA
>NW_027529518.1:354371-362620 GCF_008692635.1 Crocuta crocuta | reverse complement strand
CGTTCTCTAAAACGACATTCTCAACCTTTACTGTACACAAGTGACCTGAGGCTCTCGCCAAAATGCATATTCTGATTCAGTAGGTTTAGGGTAGGCCTAAGATTCTGCATTTTTAACAAGCTCCCAGGTGATGCTGATGCTGTTGGTCTGTATACTACACCTCAGATAGCAAGGATTTAGACCCTGGTCTCTGCTTCATCTCCAAAATTTAGTCCATCATCAAGCCTTCTTGACCCTTTTCTGTCCCAAATCNATAGCTTTCATTTTTTCCCCCTGGCTGCATCCCCTCCACTGCATTCTCTATACACACCATAACCAGTATGATATTTCTTGAATACATTTCTGATCATGTTCATTGTTGTAGCCTTCTATATTGGATAAAGCAACAACCCAACTCTTGCTAGATTTGTCTTTATATTAGGTGGGAGCAGAGACAGGGGCAAAAAAATGTAAGGCTTGAGGAGCCAAGGGCTTAGAGTGCAGGTGGACCAGTCTTAGGGGCCAACTCATCCAGACATGGCTGCCTACAGATGCTATTCCTTCCTTCCTTCCTCCCATCCATCCATCCATCCATCCACCCATCCATCCATGCATGCATGCATCCACCCATCCATCTGTCCGTCCATCTGTCTGTCCGTCTGTCCATCCATCCACCCACCCACCAATCCATCCATCCACCCACCCACCAATCCATCCATCCATCCATGCAAGCATCCATTCATCCATTTAGCCAGTCAGTCAGTTATCCAGCTGGCCAGTTGATCATCCATCTGTCACTTCATCCATCCAGCCTGCCAGGCGTCCGTCCATCCATCCATCCATCCATCCATCCATCCATCCATCCATCATCCATCCATTCATCCATCCATCCTTTTGTTCATCCAGTCAGTTAGCTAGCTGTTCAGGCACCAGACATGTTAAGACTGTTGGCTCTTGGAGCAGACAGTCAAATAAGATTTTTATATCATTTGTGGTAAAACCCCAATAACTTGATATCCATTGTTTCAGATCCTTTGGCAATGAGACACCTCAATGTTTTCTAGTCAGAATATTTGCTGTTCTGGTCCCAGGCAATCCAAGATGCCATGCTCACATTCTTTTTTTTTTCTTCTCATTTTTATACGTTTATTTATTTTTGAGAGAGAGAGACAGAGNCTGAGCTCTGTTGACATTTGGTAGAGCTTGTTTTCTTCCTTGTTTAATTTAGCAACTCATCTCAGGGGTTGTTCTTTGTTCATCTTTCCAGGGTTTTCTGTACTCTGACTAATGCTTACAGCTGGCTTTCTCTAGGGAGAAGTGCTGGGAAGATCAAATCAAGGAGATCTTAAAGGGTCAATCAGGTTTGCAAATGTGTTCAGGCAGCTTCTATTCTGTTCAATGAGAAGAAGTGCTTCTGAGGACAGAAATTTGCCCACGAAGTGCCTCCCAGATGGCAACAGGGCAATCATGCCCTGATGGCTGCTTTGCAGCCCGAGCGTCCAGTTTTGCTGTGAAAAACTCAGGCGTGAGCAGAGAGTGAAGTGCATTTGACTTGAAGGAATTTGCTAATGGAAGATCAAAGTTGTATAAACTGTACCTTCACGTGCATTACTGGAGGGGTGGGGACAGGAGGGTGGGAGGGGGAAGCCTTACAAAATCCCTCTTTTCTGCCATTTCACCTTTCCTTCAGTTTCTTAGCTCCTATAAGGCTTAAGAAATAACTAACCTGAAACCTGTATTGTATTTCAGGGAGAACTTCAGAGGGTGCTTCTTAGGCTTTTAGAACTCAGTGCTGCTGATCTCTGTGTTCTTAGAAGTCCTGCTATGATAAATTTTATCATGGAAATGGACTCATTTAGAGTTTATATGACTATAGTGCAGCAAATTTGAAAACTATATCTCATCTTTTCTCCTCTATTAGGATATTAACTATGGTCATACCTGGAGGGTGAAGTAAATATTCTAGCCACTTGCCTTAAGAGATTGGGCTGCCTTTACATAGTGACCTTTGGTCATATGTTCTGCAGGGGTCTGGTCTGCTAGCTGTGAACTCTGGGGGGTTGGCCAGAGGCGCCCCTTCCCTGTTATACACAGCTGGAAGCACTCCCTGCCACTGCCAAACCAGGAAAAGCAAATTATTTCCATGACTCCTTAAAGAAAACACAATTAGGAATATGATTTTGTAAAACGTCACCCAACATGGCCCACCACCCAGTATGAATTATCCCTTCATTACATCTTTTTTCTAGATAGTGCTTGACGTTGTTCCTTTCTGTTAGCATAAATGTTAAGGACTGACTGCATAAAGCAGCAGCATGGACTCAGGGTCAATCTCAAGGTGTGATCAGACTAGTTAGCAGCACTTTCTTGCCTTCAGCAGGTCGTTCAGGTCGTTTGTTCTGAGGTCCCTTGTCATTTGTATCCAGAAGAGGGACCGTTAAACAGAGGGTGGCTGTCAGCAAGAGATGGGGCTTTTTTCAGAACAAACAGGGCAGCAGGCAGGGCCTCCCTGAAGACTACCCAGTAAGAGACACCATGTCTTACCTGACCAGATTCCTAGGAGGTAGCAGGTGGGCTTTAATTGAATTATACTTCTGAAGGCTTTCTTCAGAGGGTGGGGGTAAATGCCTCTGATCTTGAAAATTATGGCTGTTTATGGCCTGTTTAAAAACCTCACCAGCTCTCAGCACCAAGTGTGCTAGTCTTTCATCCACCTCTGGTAACTCTCCTTCTCAGAGTCCATGCCACCATCATGCCTCGGCTGAATAGAGCTGCCAGGGCTATCTATGTGTCTGTCATCTGGCTCTTCCAGAATAGACAGTCTGGACAATCCTTAGAGCTTCTGATGATTTCAAAGCAGAGATACAGACCTAAGAAATTAAGCCTTCCCCTTCTGGCAGAGAGAGTGGCATGTAAATTACTACCCCATGGCGCTCCTCCGTTAAAATGAACCTGATCCCAGGCTGAGCTCGGATTGCTTTGGGACTTCATGTTGGAAGGTCTGTGAGCGGACAGGTATGATAGCGAATGATGTGGATTTTGCGTTCTGATGAAGCAGTTCAAATCCTGGCTCTGCCATTTGCTAGCTAGGCAGCTTTGGGCAATTTGGTTCACCTGTTTGATCTTTGGTTGTCTTCTAAGATGAGGATAGGACAGTGCTTGCCCTCTCTACCTCTTGGGCTTGTGTCGAGGCATCAGGGGAGGTCATGGACATGAAAGTGCTTTGCCCACAGTAAAGGGCTTCCCCATTTGCCCATGGCCAGGCAGGCCCAGAACTCTATTAAAACTTTTCTCACCGGGGCGCCTGGGTGGCTTAGTCGGTTAAGCGTCCGACTTTCGCTTAGGTCATGATCTCGCGGTTCGTGGGTTTGAGCCCCGCATCGGGCTCTGTGCTGACTGCCAGCTTAGAGCCTGGAGCCTGTTTCAGTCTGTGACTCCCTCTCTCTCTGACCCTCCCCTGCTTACGCTGTCTCTCTCTCTCTCCTAGAAATAAATAAAACATTAAAAAAAAATAAAACTTTTCTCACCTTAACGCTGAAATAAATATTCTCTCCTACAGGGACATGTGGCTCCATTTATTCAATGAGGGCTCAAAATAAGAGGTGTGTGTGCCTTTGGAGAAGTCACCTTGGGAGGACATGGCGTGAGGACATATCTCAACCACGTAAAGGTGGTTTTAACCTTTTGAGATCCCCCTCCTAGANCACTCACTGGATATGCTTGGACCTTGCCACCATTTCTAATAGTTATGCATGGCATTCAAACCACAGAATGTCAGATTTCCAATGCCCCTTGGAAACATTCTGGTCTAATAGTTTTCACACTACATTCTCCAGATCCCAACTGTTGGCAGAAGGGACATGAAGATTGGGGGATCTCCAAAGCATCATCTGTCTTTGATGCTGAGATGTCATTAGTTGTAATTTGCGTCTATTTATTATTAGGACTTTGGGAATATTAAAAGAATGTAGGGGCACCTGGGTGGCTCAGTCGGTTTAGCATCCGACTTCAGCTCAGGTCATGATCTCATGGTTCGTNAAGACACATCCGATTATTTATTTATTTATTCATTCATTTATTCATTTATTTATTTATAGATAGATAGAGTGCACAAGAGCATGAGCGGTACTAGGGGGAGGAGCAGAGGGAGAAGGAGAGAGAGAATCTTAAGCTGACTCCATGCTCAACGTGGAACCCGATGCAAGGCTCTATTCTAGGACTCTGGGATCATGACCTGAGCCGAAGTCAAGAGTGAGATGCTTAACCAACTGAGCCACCCCGACACCCCAGCCCCATCCTGTCTTAAATATGAACTATGACTAAATATAGTCCATCTGAAGATGAAGGAGATGTATTTTTTTTTCCTGCTAAACAGTGGAAGTTTACACAATTGGAAAGACATTGTTTCTTTGCTCTGCTTCCTATGTTGGGCTCCCAGATACGGTTTCAGGTGACGGACTTTTGCTCTTACGAAGTTTGAAAATTGACCTAATTCGGCCTGCTGCATCCGCAGAGGGTCCAGAGAGGAGAACGGCATATAGTTAGCTTCTGGCAGGGCTGGGACTGGAACTCTGGCCTGTTGAAAGTGCTAATCAAATTCTCTTCACCTTGACATAGTGCCTCTTGTCCACAGCCATATTTCGTCTTGCAGGGACGTCATTTCACTGCTGAATGCAGTTCATGTCCATGAGGGAAAATGAATCACCAGCGCCCCAGAAACATCAAGTCACTAGGTGATTTCACCTGTAAGTTGTTGCCGTAGCCTGAGCCCTGAGGACTGCCTCCTATGGAGCCTTAGTGTTTAGAGTAACAGAGATAGCTGAGGTTCACCAGTGGGCTGATGGCCAATGCTTTCTGCATTAGCAGTGGGAGCATCGAGCCAGGGAGGAGCTGAGGCTGGCCCCAGAGGTCAAGTCTGACAACAGTCCAACAGCTAATGTGAGGATTAGCTGTTGCTTTGAGTAATGTGTCTCCAGTTCTGGCTGGTTACAGGAGAGCATCAAGGACTCATTTCACTTGGCTGCTTCTCGGTCTGCTGTAGTTTTCCCTTTTCAAGTACATCTTTCTTTTAAAAATTGGATGAGACGTTGTTATTTTTCATAAGCTGATCATTTTTGAAGCTGGCATAGAAATGTTTGTTAAGTGTTAACACTTAAAAAATGTAACGGGAAAGAAGAAAAACTCCACCTACTTGTTTGGTCCCTTTTGTGAGTGGAGGAGATGCCAGCTCTGTGTTTTGGGGGTGCAGGCCCAACTCCGCAGGCCCCTTGGAGGTCCACTGAGGTTCAGAAGACAAAGATTTGGTCACACCAAGAAATGGAACCTTCTCAGTGCTTGCCCTGGGCCAAGGCCAGTGTTGGTGAGTTGGCTGCCTGGAAAATGCCAGTCCTGTGAGTTTCCCTTTTGTGGATGAGTAGAAAGCTGCCATCTATAGAACTCCATGTTGTTAATTTCATGTAGTTTAAGGAGGAAAATAGCCAAACACACAATCGTAAGTAAACCACCCTGCAAACATTTACCACCCCAAGTAACATTTGGTGGTTTAGGCTGAAATTTTACAGACTGTGATTTTCCTCGGTTCTGAACATAGACTGGCTTCAGAGCCAGAAGTGCATTACATGATCTGATGCTTGTCAGATGAAGGCCCAGCCTCGCCGTGCTCGGGTAGGTTATCAGGTAGTAATTGTCAGTGGATTCCATAACTCTCTGGTCAATTTAAGCATTTGTATGTGGATTGTTAAAGTGATGATATCATACAGAAAGCACACTCTCATGGAAGTAAACATTAGCAATGTGACGGCACCTTCATCATCTTTTTTCCCCCTTTGGGAGAGCAGAGTGTGGGTAAACTTAAAGGTCTGTTTTTGTTATTGAAACAAAAAATTCACTCTTTGTATAAGATAAGATGTTTAGTTAATGAGTTTTATTGAATTCAATTGAAATAATTCCGTGGTGACTTAAGCCAAGGTTTAAAAGAATGGGTAAAAGGACACTTCAGAGGAAGCAACATGAAGCCTGAAGGAAAGATAGAGGCAGAGAGAGGAGACGGTTAATCAGCCACCATTTGCCAGGTTGGTATGTAATCATGTTTGGTTTGGTGGAACAGGCTTTTTATGCATAACATGTCTCTCACTCCCAAATCGGGGGCTATTAGATTGTTTTAATTGCTGTACCTTCAGGTTTTCATGCAGGGTCTGGCATAGGGTTGGGACTCATAAGTTGACCAAGTACAGGGGACTGGATTTTAGAGGATGTCCCCTAAGGGTAGTGGGAACTAGTAGTTCACCAGGAAAGGCAGGACACAGAGACAGGAGGTAAAGCCACGGGTTAGGAGTTTCCATAATGGGTCAATGGAAGGGACATTATTCATCAAATTGAAGAGCGCAAAGAAGAACATTTGAATTTGGCAAGAAGGTTCCAAGAGAAATGTTAGTGCAATTTTAGAGTTAAATTCTGAGCCACAAACCACAGATGACCCTGACCCCTTTGTTGGTTGTAAAATAAACACCTTTCCAACACCATGCATGTTGGGGTGCCCCAGCCTGCATTTATTAAACTATGCATTTTATTGAGTTGAATGGAGTAGTCTGGGAGAGGGAGGGGATAGTTTGTGTGCCACCAGAAATCCGAACCTTGGCCTGACATCAGGGCAGCTGTGAACTGGGGATGGAGGGATGAAAATGCAGCTGCCTAGATGTAGAATAAGCCATTCTCAGAGCAGGGAGAGCCCATAGACTTCCTTGAGTCCAATCCCTTCAGTGAATGGATGAAGAAACTGAGGCTCCATGAGGGGAAGTCACCTGTCCCAGGTCACTCACCATGTTAGTTACAGAATCCACACTAAAGTGGAGGCCCCCTGATTCTCAATCTATAGTTTGTTCCCCTTTACATGTCACGGTGACTTTGCAATGGAGATCACCTAGACGAAGGTCAGGAGACAGAATTAAGTGACTTGGCCATGGTCACACCAGTGAGTGGCAGAAGCCAGGGTCTGTCTCATTTATTGCCTATGGACATGACCACAGGACGCCGTGAAAGAGGGTTTTGTGGTGGGAGGGCGGAGGGATGCTTGGGAAAGGCTACTCTATAGAGGTTACATTTGAGCTGAAATCCCAGAGAATATGAGAAGGAACTAACCATGGACAAGCCAGAAGTAGCTCAGGCTGAGGGAATCGCAATTGCAAAGAAGGCTGAGGTTAATTCACCTCAAGGAATGTTGATGAGATCTTTGCTTAAGCCCTTTTTTGGAGGTAATGCTTTGACAAACCCAGGGGGCAGGTGTTACTTTGCTGGTATATCTAATACAAGAGTTTGTGCTAGAAGCTCATGAAATGCAATCCCCTTAAAACTTGGCTGTTTAGCTGCTGAACTTTTGGTAAGAGCTGGACGGATCATTGGAGTATAACAGGGGGCGTGGAGCAGTGGGAAGGAAATTAGTTAAGAATGGCCTTTTAAGTGCCTGTAGGACCAGGTTACTGGGAAAATACTGGCAAATATTTCCCCTCTAAGACTTTTAATACACGTCATGCTACAGGATTCCTAGAAGTATTTTTTCCTGTGTCCGTCAGAGGCTTGTATTTACAGAGGCACATGGATCAAAGGCAAGGAACCCCTGCTGCTGGAAACCTAAAACCATCCCTGTGTGGGCTCGGCCCCGGAACCAAGCAACACAAGGCCAGGATTTTATTTCCTGCCCTGGAACCGACTGACCTTTGACTCTGCAGGTTGTACTCCTCCGCTTTCTGTGTGATATGCATAAAATGTCCATCCTTCTCCTTTCTAACACAGTTATACTGTCATCGACAGGATTTATGAAGGCATTAACCAAATCCAAATTCTTCATAGTATGGGTCATCAGGATGTTCCTTGATAGTGACTCAAAGTAAAGTATGCCCTTGAAAGAGTGCATGTAAGTTGCCTTGTGCATTTCCTACTGCGCCCGAAAAGATATAATGGAGGCCATATCTAGGTTTCTTATTTCTCCCTCCTTTTCGTTTGCCATGCTGATGCTTTTCAAGGTTGCATTCTTTGATATTCAATGTTGGCCACACAAAACTGATGAACAAGAATTGGTTCAGAGATGATTTGCCTCAGCAACAAAGCAGAACGTGTTCTACTAAAATAGGATCCTCAGATTTGTTTGGATCTGTAGTTTACTCCTAACTGAAATTCTAAGAAGTGCTGGTGACAGCCAAGATTCATAGCAACCAGTTTTTGCAAGAGGTAGAAAAGAATAGCATTCTCCTTTTATAAGGCATTGGTCCAAATTG
>NW_027529518.1:354146-354302 GCF_008692635.1 Crocuta crocuta | reverse complement strand
TACTTGCCAGAGGTGGTTACAAGAAATCGTTGCTGCTGCTGCAATGCTCCATATACCAGGACCAAACCACAAGATGAAGTAATCTGCATTTTTGCCTTTAAAAAGTGCCTGGTGGGAAACCAGGGTGTGAACTATTGCCCAGTGAAATATAAAGCC
>NW_027529518.1:348432-354088 GCF_008692635.1 Crocuta crocuta | reverse complement strand
CCACTGAAAAATAAAGCCCCAGGGGGGAAAAAGGGGAAGATACTGCAAACTTAAAATCATTACAAAACTGACCATCTGGGTTATATATTAAACCGCAGCTCTCAATTTGTTATGGTTTGAGGAATGACTTCACAACGACTGCTCCTTCCTCCTGCCCAGCATCAGGAAAGCATTCTCTTGTCATCAATGTAGTTAGCAAAAAATTTACCTGTACTTCAGTTCTGTTAAAAAAAAAAAAAAAAGAAGTTTAAAGAAATGATTCTTAGTAGAGGCACTGTGTTTGCTGACCTCTTTGCATTTAGCCTTACTCTATGGTCTTGCATTGCTAATTCCACGTTAGCTGTGGGAAATACACCAGTGTGTAGCCAGTGGGCCATGAGATAAATCAAATCAATGAAGAGTTGACAGTTGAAAGACCTCTCCGCCTGGATTCAGGAAACAAGAGCCTGTATGGCTCACTTTAGGCATCAAAATCCTGGCATTTCCATGTTTTGAGATCACTCAGTAGTAGGCCTATTTTGATAATCATTTAAAAGTATTTTACTTAATTAGAGCAGGATTTGCTAAGGCAGAAAATCTCATTTCTATGTTAACCTGGCTTTAAACCTCATAGCTGCTTGTTGACTCTAATCAGAAAAGACAGCCTGGGGACTGGCTCCATGCTGCGTGGGGTCCAGCACACTGCAACCTTTGCCAGTGCCAGACCCCAAACCTGCGATTCCAGCGGGGTTCTTCAATGGGCCTGGCTTAGAAACATCTCTATGGTTTCTAATTTAAGAAAGCAGGAGCACAGGCAACTCATGTCCAACTCAGCTACTTTGATAGGACTCTCAACACCTCTCCTAATTCTCCTTTAAAAAGAAAACCAGTTTTTGATACACAGTTAACATACCATACGATTGATCCGCTTAAAGGCTACAGTTCGATAGTTTTTCATGTACTCACAAAGCTCTGCATCCAAAACCACAGTCAGTTTTAGAAGTTTTAGAAATGAAAGGATAGTCAGTACATAATGTTTCATTAGTTTCAAGTGTACGATACAGTGATTTGACAAGTCTGTAATTTCAGAGTATTTTTATTATTCCCAAAAGAAACCTCACAAGCTTTAGCCTTCGCTTCCAGTCTTCCCTACTTCACAGCCTTGGCAGCCACTAATCAACTTTCTGTCCCTAAAGATTTGCATATTATGGACATTTAACGTAAATGGGGTAATATGATATGTGGTCCTTTGTGACTAGTTTCTTGGTCCATCTGTGTTGTAGCATCAATGAATACTTTATTTCATTTTATTGCTGAATAATGTTCTGTTGTATGGATGTACCACATATTATTTATCTCTCCATCAGTTGATGGATATTTGGATTGTTTCTGCTTTTCGACTATTGTGAATGATGTTGCTATGAATGTTTGTGTACTACTCTGTGCCTCCAGTTCTCTTGGGTATATACCTTGAATGGAATTGCTGGGTCATAGGGTAACCTTATATTTAATCTTTGCAGAATTGCCAGGCTTTTTTTCTTTTTAAATGTTTTATTTATTTCTGAGAGAGAGAGAGACAGCGTGAGCAGGGGAGGGTCAGAGAGAGAGGGAGACACAGAATCTGAAGCAGGCTCCAGGCTCTGAGCTAGCTGTCAGCACAGAACCCGACGTGGGGCTCGAACCCACGAACCGTGAGATCATGACCTGAGCTGAAGTCGGACGCTCAACCGACTGAGCCACTCAGGCACCCCTGCCAGGCTTTTTTTCAAAGTGGCCGCACCATTGTATATTTCCACCAGCGATGGGTGAGGGTTCTGATTTCTCAACAGCCTTGCCAACACTTGTTATTATTGGTCTTTTTCATCATAGCCATTCTAGTGGGTGTGAAGTGGTATGTGATACTAATTTTGACTTGCATTTCCTAATGGCTAATTATATTGATCATCTTTTCATCTGCTTAGTGGCCATTTTATATTTTCCTCGGAGAAATACCTGTTCAGAATCTTTGTTCGTTTTTAATTGGATTATTTGATTTTTTAGTACCAAGTTGTAATTGTTCTTTATATACTCTAGATATAAGTCTCTTCTCAATCGTAGAATTTGCAAAATACTTTTTCCCATTCTGCGAATTGTCTTTTAATTTTCTTGATGGTGTCCTTTGGGGCACAAAAATTTTAATTTTGATGATGCCTAGTTTATCTATTTTTGTTGTTGTTGTTGTAGTTTGATGTTTTGGTGTCATATCTAAGAAGCCATTGCCTATCCAAGGCCACAAAAATTTACACCTATGTTTACTTCTCAGACTTTTGTAGTGTCAGCTCTTCCATTTAGGTCTTTGATCCATTTTGAGTTCATTTTTGTATATGGTGTGAGGTAGGAGTCCAAGCTCATTCTTCTGCATGTGGATATTGACTTGCCCCAGCACCATTTCCTGAAAAGTCTGTTATTGTTGGCAGTTTCCTATACCACCCTGCAGCAGCCTCACTCTAGTGACTTCCACCAGAAGAGATGTGGAGTCCGGGTGGGCTGGACTTGGTGATGGCAGCATATTAACTACACTCCCGGTCTTTACCTATGGTGCCTTGTTCTGCTTCAACGACTTTAACTTGGATTCAGTTATAGCAACTTAGGGAACTCCTTAGCCAGAGTATTTCACTGTCACAGAGGTAGGTGGTGGAGAGTTAACAGATCACATCATGGGTCAAGTGAAAGACTCAGTATCTAGTGAAGACTGGCGTATGTCACAGCTCTGCCTGTTGTGCCAGAGTGTTGATGCCTTGATGTGGCTGCTAAACTTACAGAATTATTACAGGAGATTTCAGAAAGTGACAAAACAAGGCTATCAACATTCAGCTCTTGTTTAGTAATTTACTGGAAATCCTAGGCAGCACCATAAAGCAAGAAAAATAAAAAGATACAAGAATTAAGAAGAAGCAAAACTCTTTTTAAAAATTTTTTAATGTTTTT
This sequence comes from Crocuta crocuta, assembly GCF_008692635.1. Classification (NCBI taxonomy): domain Eukaryota; kingdom Metazoa; phylum Chordata; class Mammalia; order Carnivora; family Hyaenidae; genus Crocuta; species Crocuta crocuta. The sequence continues at coordinate 351,142 of NW_027529518.1, read as the reverse complement.
ATTTATTTTTGAGAGAGAGAGAGGAGAGAGAGAGAGAGAGCGAGCATGAGCACGGGAGGGTAAGAGAGAGAGGGAGTCACAGACTGAAACAGGCTCCAGGCTCTGAGCTAGCTGTCAGCACAGAGCCCGACGTGGGGCTTGAACCCATGAACTGTGAGATCATGACCTGAGCCGAAGTCGGACGCTCAACCGACTGAGCCACCCAGGCGCCCTGAGAAGAAGCAAAACTCTTATTTTGCACAAATATGATTGTACAAATAGAAAATCCACAAGATTTTTCAAATAAATGTTTAGAATTCATAAATGTTAAGCAAAAGTGGTTGGATATAACGTTAGTATAAAGTCATTTCCATTTCTACATATAAGCAATAAAATTTGGAGAAGATGCCATTTGGCATGGCATCAAAAAACATTCAATGCTTAGGAAGAGTAACAAAAATTGTGCAAGACCTTGCTGAAGTTTGTAAAATTTTATCGAGAAACATTAAGATGACCTACCTAAGGGGAGAGAGACTACATATCTGGATTAGATGACTTTGCATTTTAAAACTGTTAACTTTTCTCCAAATTGAGCTACAGATCCAGTGTAATTGCAGTCAAAATAACATTTATTTTTGTGGGACTTGTTAAGCTGATTTTACAACTTATGTAGGAATGGAAAGAGTCAAAAAGAGACAAGATATTCCTAAACAGTAATAAAATGCATGAACTTGCCCCTTTGGATGTCAAGCTGTAATGAATAAGGCTGTGCTTAATGCTGGAGTAGTTAATTAGAGCAGTGGAACAGAATTTGAGAAATAGATACAGGAATACATTGATTTTGACATTCCCTAGAGGAGGCATGGCACATCAGTGGTGAATGGATAGACTTTTCAGTAAAGGTAGTAGGACAGTTGGGTATCCATATGGGACAAAATGTTTCCCAGATTACTACCTTATCATACAAACAAGAAAATGACTTCTAGATTTTAAAAACCTAGATATGAAAATCAAATCTAAAATACCCTTTGGAGATAGTATAGGAGAGTGTCTCCATGACCTTATGGTAGAAAAGCACTTATTAAACAAGCCATTTAAAAAGTGCTAACTCTAAAGGAAAGGGTTTTTATTCAACTTCACTGAAGTAACTTTGTTTATCAAAAGATACCACAAGAGTAATAACAAGATAAGTCACAAAGACAGTATTTGCAGAAACATGATACAGTGATTAATATCCAGAATACACAGAGAACAACATCTAGGAAAAAAAGAAAATAAAAAAGAACGAATATGTGAAAGACCGCTAAGTACTGTACAAAAGGAGAAAATGAAAAGGCCAATAATCAAGAAAATTATTCAGCCTCATTAGTGACTGGAAATGCCACTTAAACCACACTGAGATACCATTATACCATAAAATTAACAAAAATAAAACTGTCTGATACACCCAGACTCAGTACTTTGGGATGGTCTTACTTGTTTCTGTATAAGGCAGTAGAAGTAGGCTGGCAAGGTTGTTTAGACATTGTCTAAAAAAATTCAAAATATGCATACCCTATGATCCAGCAATGACACTTTTAACTATAGATCTTAGATACTGCACCATCAGATGTACAACAATGCAACTCATAATAGCATAATTTGTAATAGTAAAAACTGGAAATGTTTATCAATAGGAGCATGGACAACTTGTGGTATATGCATACAATGACATGCTAAACAACAGTGAAATGAGCAAGCTTCCGCTACACATGAGGCTGACTTGCACAATATGGACTGAGAGGAAAAATCACAAAAGAATATATAGAGTATGATTCCATTTCCATATACAGTTCGTAAACAGGGAAAATTAAACTCTAATAGATGGTAAATCTATAGCAAGAGTCAAGGAGGTAATAATCACAAGAGTTAAGCCATGGCCACCTCTGGGTGTGCAAGGGACATTACTTACTGGAGGCACCTGAAGGTTTCAGGGTTTTGACCAGTGTCCTGTAGCTACATCTGGATCATGGTCACATGAGGTGCTTGTTTTATAATCTTTAGTTTATACGTGTGGGTNNNAAATGAGCATTTCAATTACTATGACATAAAATACACAGTAACATTTTTAAGCCAAAAAGCAGAATTGTGGTTAAAGAATACATAGAGTTTATCTTCTAATAAAATATGTATTGTAGGTTTTGAAATGTCAGTATGCAAACAGAAAGTCATCTTTTTGTACTGTAAAATACTTGTCATAAATCCTATGTAACAGAAATTGCAATGGTGTAAAAAAAAAAAAAAAGGCTGTTATTTTCCCACTGAATTGTTTCTCTAGTGGCTTTGCATCCTTGTTAAAAATCAGTTGACCAAAAATGTGAGGGCTTATTTCTGGATTCTCAATTTTGTTCCATTAATCTGTATGTTTATTTTTATGCCACTACTACACTATATTGATTAATGTTTTGAAATAGGGAAGTGTGAGTCCTTCAATTTTGTTCTTTTTCATGATTGTTCCAGAAATTCTGGATATCTTCTTTTTCTGTGTGAATTTTGGGATCAGCTTGTCTATTTATGCAAAGAAAGCTGGGATTTTAATAGATATTCCATTGAATCTGTAGATCAGTTTGGAGAGTATTGTAATTCTAAGTATATCAAGTCTTCTGATTCATGAACATGGGATGCCTTCTCATTTATTTTGGTCCTCATAATTTCATTATACAATTTATTTTAATTTTCAGAGTGTATAGTT
>NW_027529518.1:344387-348343 GCF_008692635.1 Crocuta crocuta | reverse complement strand
ATAGTTGGTACTGCTTTCATTAAATTTATTCTTATGTACTGTATTTTTATTTATTTTTAAAAAATGTTTTATTTATTTCTGAGAGAGTGAGAGAGAGAGAGACAGTGTGAGCAGGGGAGGGTCAGAGAGAGACGGAGACACAGAATCCAAAATAGGCTCCAGGCTCTGAGCTGGCTGTCAGCACAGAGCCCGACGCAGGGCTTGAACCCACAAGCCGTGAGATCATGACCTGAGCCGAAGTCGGACGCTTAACCGACTGAGCCACCCAGGCGCCCCTATTTTTAGTTATGCTATTATAAATGGAATGGCTTTCCTAATTTCATTTTCAGTGTGTTCATTGCTACCGTAGAGAAATACGATTTATTTTTATATATTGATCTTGTATCCTGCAACATTCCCCAATTTGTTTATTTATTCTAATAGTGTATTTAGTGTATTCCATAAGATTTTCTATATATAAGATTGTGTTATCTGCAAATAGGGATGGTTTTTATTCTTCCTTTCCAACCAAGATGTTTTTTATTTCACTGTCTTGCCTAATTGCCCTGCCTGAAACTTCCAGTACAATGTTGAATAAAAGTGGCTAGCACAGACATCCTTGCTTTGTTTCTGTTCTTATGGAGAAAGCATTCAGTCTTCCACCATTAAGTGTAATGTTAGCTGAAGATTCTTCCTAGGTGCTGTTTATTAGGTGGACGAAGTTAGTTTTGGTTTTTTTAACCTTTTGATTACCAAGGTAGATTTAGGAAATCCTGCTACTTTGGAAGTTGCAGCCTTCTTTCTTAAAGCCTCCTCCATTTTATCCCTCTAAGGGATTCATGATTTTGGAAACACTGCAAAATTTCCAGTTAGAGGTGGACATACAATAAGCCTCCATGTTGGAAGACAAAATTAGCACTTTACATCCTTCATTCCCTACAGACCAGACTTCTTAAATTATTAGGCCACAGGAGACAAATACGTTTCGTCTCCTGTGCCAATTTTGGTATTAGCTTCCTGAAGCACTGTGTTGAGAAGGAATCTAAGGCTATGTACAGTCTCAGTGCTGCTGTCAATTAGTGATGTCTGCCCCTGGTCTCATTGTAGGGAAGGGTACAAATAGATACCATCCCTGGAGTAAGCTCTGCCTGTGCCTCAGGCAGTTTCAGTCTCTCTTCTGCAGAATTTGGTCTTGTAGCCCCATACTCGTTTATAAGACTCCCTCTTTCCTAGATCTGTTACAAAGCACTATTCCAGATCTTTTGTCAGATTTTTGCCTTTCCCTCCCCTGACTTTTTCCCTTAACATGTCCCTCCAGCTTTCTAAACTGAGCCTGTGATTCTGTGTCCTCTCTGCTTGGAATATTTTGTCTCTCTTCCACATTGCTGCTTGCTGAAAATTTAGCCATTTTCTAGGCATATCTCACATCTCTTCCATTGGTTTCCCCCATACCTTAGAGACTGTTTTGCCCTTAAACCATCAAAGCATATGGTCTCTGGGTACCATACCTCGGATTGTTTTCTTCTGTGGACTTTCCTGAGTTCCGGTCCCTAACTGAGAATATAACATTTCTTAAGGCCAGGCAGGGACTCCATATGGCTATTAGCACTTGACCCCATTTCTTTAGTATGGTTGATACTCAATACATGTTTGGTTCTTTTCAACTCTTTTCTGGCCATCCTTTGGAATAATTGATTATTTTAACATTGCATTTTATTTCTTATAGGCTCATTAATTATGCTTCTTATTTTGTGTTTTTCCTTAGTGTTATTCTAGAGTGGTAATTTATAACAATATTAGTTATGTGTTGCTGCCTAACAAAATTAACCACAAATGTGGCAACTAAAACAACAAATACTTATCTCACAGTTTATAGGAGTTAGAAATTTAGGCCTGACTTAGCTGGATCCTCTGGCTCAAAGTCTCTCACAAGATCACAAACAAGCTCAGGCTGAAGTCACCTCATCTGAGGGCTCAACTGAGGGAAGATACACTTCCAAGCTCACAGATGTGGTTGTTATCAAGACTCATCTCCTTGCAGTCTGTTGGACTGAGGGCCTCAGATCCTCACTGACTGTTGGTCAGAAGTCCCTCTCAGTTCCTTGCCCAGTTGACCTCTATATAGGCTGCTTTGATCAGAATAAGTGAGAGATAACGAGGGAGGGTGAACAAGAGAGAAACCAGAACCATGTTTGCTCCATAATGTTGGAAGTGACATCCCAGCACTTTTACTCTGTTCTCTTTGTTGGAAGTGAGTCACTGATCCATCCCACACTTAAAGGGAGGGGATTACACAAAGCACAGATAATAGAAGGCATCTTAGAGGCTGTCTATCACAACATCTCTCTAACTTTTAACATTTTACCGTGAAATAATATTGTACCATTTCACATGTACTGTGAAAAGTGTGCATTAATTTTCTCTCAGCCTCTGTGCTCCTTTTCATGATTTTTTTTGGTACATGAATTATACAGCATTCAAAATGATGTCATTATTTTTGCTCTGAACAGTTATTTTTGAAAGAGATTTTTTAAAATTCGAAAAAAATACTTAATGTTTACATACATATTTATCAATTCCAGTGTTCTTCGTTCCTTTTCCTATCTCCAGTATTCCATTTGGTATTATTTCCTTTCTGTTGAAAGAATTTTATTATTTCTTATAATGATGAAATTCTGGCGGTGGATTATCCCTTAAGGAAACAAAAAGAAGTAAGAAGTTTAAGGATTGAAAGTAAAGAAATAAAACTATCATTATTTGTAGTTGATATCATCTTCAACAAAAAGAAAGTAATATACAGAAAAACAGCGAAAACTACGGTAAAACCTTGGATGCTAGTGACTTGTTCTGCAAGTGTTCTGCAAGATGAGCAAACATTTCTAATAAATTTTAACTTGATAAATGAGCAGTGTCTCACAATACGAGTCGTATGTGACATCGAACATCACATGATCACAACTGAGCCAATGGTTCTTCTCTCTCTCGCTGTGGGATTGTGGGTGATTATCTCCCATGCTTGGATGCTCGGTCTCAGGCTGCAGTGTTTGGCAGAAATCAGTGCTTTTCCAGAATGTTGGAAGGTGCCCACAACTGGCATTAGTGTATTTTTTGTCACTTCAAAGCACTTATGGACAGTCCTGGGCTTTTCCATAAAAGAGCAAGCTTAGGAATGCTTTGCTTCATTCTAGGTCAGGCTGCCTGCGGTTATAGACCCTTTCCTCTGCTGCCTTATTGCCAGTTACATTAAATACAGTATATTAGAAGAGTTTATTAAATCTGTACTGTAGTCAACATCCATTAGTGATAGTGAAAGTTGTCCTACACCTCTCTCTTGTTTCCCTCACACAATCTACAAAGGTTTTCAAAGGTAAATGTAGGTTGTTTATTTTTCTTTATATTTCATAGTTTCTTTATTATTTTGTATTATATTACAGTATTGTAATCATTTTTATATGAATATTTTTAGGTTGTGGAACGAATCATCTGAGTTTCCATTATTTCTTATGGAGAAATTCACTTTGCTATACAAGTGCTTTGGATTACAAGTATGTTTCGGGAACAAATTATGCTTCCAACCCAAGGGTTTACTGTAATTAGAAAGTACAGCAATGTTTGCTNAACCCATAGTATTTCTCTGCACCAGTGACTGATCTGAAAACAGCTTGAGTTATGACAGTGAATTTTTTAAGGTTACTCCTTGGTTTCACCTCATTTAAAAATGTTGAACTTATTTTTGAAAGACTTTTTTTCTGGGAATAGAATTAGAAGATGTTAACTTTTTCTTTCAATGCTTCAAAGATGTCACTTTGTTGTTGTTTGTATGCATACCTTTTAACAAGGAGTCTGCTGTCATTCTTTGCTCCTTTGAAAAATCTTTTTCTAACTTTTTTATTATTTAAATTTATGCATTTATTGTTTTCATAAAAATTTCAAAACTTTTGGTCCTTATTTCTTCAAACCTTCTGGTACATCATTAG
>NW_027529518.1:332401-344319 GCF_008692635.1 Crocuta crocuta | reverse complement strand
TCCCACAACTAACTGATGCTTTGGTCTTTTCACAATTTTTTCTCTGTGTTTTTCATTTTGGATAGTTTCTGTTGCTCTGTGTTTAAGTTCACTCATCTTTTCTTGTCCAGTGTCTAGTACATGAGGAACTCCAGCCCGTGTATTTTTTATTTCAGATATTATACTTTACAACTCTAGATGTTTAATTTTGGCCTTTTCTGTATCTTCCATGTTTGTACTTAACATGCTCAAGCTTTTCTCTAGTTTTCTTATCAAATGAAATATATTTATAATCGCTCTTTAAATGCCCTTATATGCTAATTACATGACTTGTGTAATCTCTGAGTGTTTCTGTTGTTATTTTCTCCTTATTGAAGAGTAGTATCTTACAGATTATTTTTTTTAGTTTATTTATTTTTTGAGAGAGAGAGAGGAGAAAGAGAAGGGCAGAGAGAAAGGGGAAGAGAGAATCCCAAGCAGGCTCTGTGCTGTTGGCGCAGAGCCCAATGTTGGGCTCGAACTCATAAACTGTGAGATCATGACCAAAGCTGAAATCACGAGTTGAATGCTTAACTGACTGAGCCACCCAGGTGCCCCATCTTACTGATTCTTTACATATCTGATGATTTTTCATTGGATGTTTGATATTATGAATTTTATATTGTGGGGTGCTGGATTTTATTGTATCCCTTTGACTATTGTTGAGCTTTGAACTGGATGCAGCTAACTGGAATCAGTTGGATCCTTTTGAAGCTTGCTTTATGCTTTGTTAGGGTAGTATCACTGCAGCTTTTAGCCTAGGGCTAATTTTATCCCATTACTGAGGCAGTACGCTGATGGGGTTGCTAATTATTTCCCCACGTATTACAAGGTCTTTCCAGTCTGTGGCTGTCCCTTCGTGAGCTTCTGGGGATTTTTCTTCTTACTTTATTTTTTAGTAGTTCTTTCCTTGGTCTTGGGTGATTTCCTCCCCGTACATGAGATCAATACTCAGCTAAAGACACGAAGGGAGCCTTCTGAAGACCTCTAGAGCTCTCGCCTGTGCAGCTCTCTCCTCTTTGGTACTTTCCTCCCCACAAGTTTTAACTGCTTTGGCCTCTGTGTTTGGCCTTCTAATACCCTGATCTGTGTGTCCTCAACACACAGAAACCACTCGGCTCTGTTTGTATTCCCCCTCCTTGCACTGCTGTATAGGACCCCTCTCTGGGCAGTCAGCTAGGGCAATTATAGTGTTTGCTTTATTTGTTCTCCCTCTCTCATGGATCAGAGTCCTGCCTTGCCTATTGTTCACTGTCTATTAACCATCTCTTTCATATATTTTGTCTAGTTTTTTAGTTGCTAAGCTTGATTCTTTTACTCCATCATGGTTGGAAGCAGAACTTGTTAATACATATTACAGATGTCGGATTGGATTTACGTTGTTTAGTCCTTCAAGCAGCTTATTAGAATACAGAGCAGTTTCTATATGTTTTCCCTAAGTCAATAAAGAGAATATGTATAAAAAGGTATCTTTTTGGGGCCTAATAGTAGATAAAACATTTTGTTTTCTGGACTGTTGGGAAGATGTAAATCCATTTAGAGCAGTAGCTAACTCAAACTAACATCATGGTGATCATGATATTTAGCAGCAGGAGTGACTCATAGGAGACTATACCATGAATCATATGACTCCAGGTCCAAAATGGTAAGAGTTGAACTTCATCTGTCACCAAGTTTGCAAATGGCAGAGGATAGAGGGAATTGGTGAACATCCACAGGGATTGAGAGCCTTCCCATCCCCATTTTCTCCTATGTTCCCTACTCCTGGAACTTCCATCCCTTATTTTTTCTGCATGTTTAGAGACCCAGGTCACTGGTATCAGTGATCTTTAGAAATAAGAGCTATCATTCATCCAGTGTTTATTATGTGCCTTGCACTGCTCTAAGTACTTTATATATTCTCCTTCACCAAATCCTTGCATTGTGCTATCACGATTACCATTTTATAGGTGAGGAAACTCAGATACAGAGAGGTTTAATTATGTATCTAAGCCTATGCAGCTAGTAATTGGCTGAGCTAGGACCCGGGCTTTTTGGATTCTATACCCTATGCTTTTGCCGTCATATCTGCATTTGAGCTGTTAAAAAGCTAGGGGTTTCCTGTTTTTTCTACAATAATTTCTGCATCATCTGGCACTTCCTGTACCTTTCTCCTCAATACTATTTTAGGCTACTCTTGGTCCAGGAAGAGTCTGTATGTTACTAAACAACAGATACCTCTCAATCTCTAAAGTGGTCTGTGTTCTGACTGAGTTTCATTTTATAGTTTTGCCATGTTGTTTCTTTCTGCATTAAGTGGTAGAGTTCCTTATTGACTCCTGTGTAGACATTGCTCATTTCTGTCTTTAAATCTTATACGCCTTCAAAGCTCAAGACTTAGCTTTTTGATGTTATCTTTTCTGATGGACCACATCCGGCAGAAATCCTTCTGATACTTGCATTATCAGCCCTTGCTTTGGATTTGGTTACATGTCCGTCTGACTTTCTCATGTGGTACATTGGTTCTTTAGTTTATGATGTCATACCCCTATATTTACATTCTAACTTGCTCCAAATTCCTAGCATAAAATATTCATTGAGTTCCTAATATGAGCAAACATTAAATTTAACATTATCCTTCTCCTTCAAGGCAATCAATCTTTCCATTCTTAGTTTATTTTATTTGATTTTTGAGAGAGAGAGTGCATGCAAATGAGTGAGATTGGGGCAGAGGAGAGAGAGAATCTTAAGCAGGCTCGATGCTCAGCATGGAACCTGATACAGGGCTCAATCTCACAACGCTGGGATCATGACCTGAGCTGAAATCAAGAGGTGGACGCTCAACTGACTGAGCCACCCAATCTTCCGTTATTAATGATTGTTATTCTTCCATTTATTCACTCTTAGGATCTTCCAGATGACAACACTAGAATGATGCTCGTATAGAAGCCAAAGAGACATCCGAGTTGTGTAAATAGTTTCCATTAAGCTCATGCACTATACTCTGTGGGCATGCAGATTCACTCTCAGTTTACTGAGAAAACCTAGAGCAACAGGTTGGAAACCACAGTCCAGTGTCAGTAAGCAGAAGCGACAGCTGATAGCAGAAAGAGGAAGCAGGTGAATCTAACAAGCATGGCTCGTTTCCAGAGAGTTGTTTCCATGTTGATATCATTGAGCATCACGTTGTCCTAACCTAGTGCAGTAATAGATACTCATAAAGACCCTGAGATGAAATAAAGTCCTCATCAAATGTCTGTCACATATAAAGCACTGAATAAAGTGTGTGTGCATATACATTATATCCACATATACATGAATGAACAAGCAAAATTGTGATTATTGTACCTTATATGTATCATTATATACATTATACATTGAAGAAGTGAGAGCTGCCTATGACACTTTGGAAAGATTTCCATGGAAGTACTTATAATTTCAAAAATCATGTCAGTTCATTGAGAAATACCTTTAGTTATCACAATGGAAAGCTGTTTTCTCCAATGAAGCTAGAAAAATGAGGAGCCACCGTATTTAATAAAATAAGAATTTCTTCTCTCTACATGGTCAGATTAATGAAGACACCTTAAAATAAAATAATGCAATTGCTACCTTCTTCTTGATGGCATGCTTTCTGTGCTAAATTTAAGTGACAGTAAAAGGTAATGGGTTGGAGGAGGAAAATTGTAATTTCCTAGTTTATTGGTATAGTGAAACCCAAGGGATCAGTGATGGAATTTGAACTGAGTGACGAGAAGAAGGAAGAGGTGCTTTGATTTTATGGGTAAAATAAAGTTGGCTACTCTTGAAGTGAAATTCTAAAAATATACATTCACTTAGTGTTTGTGGCAGTAATCTGCTTCTCACATTAAACTGGACTTCCTGCCCTTCAGCCTCTTCTATTATCCCTTTGGAAACTGTATCATCTTTGAAGATGAAGTACGTGGCTTTCCTAGTAATCTTTTCCATTACAAAAATAGGTCTATTTTTTCTTGTAATTTGAAAGCTATTGTGACTGTGTCGTGTCGTCAAAGCCTCAAAATGGACTTCACAAATGTAACCTGTGGTTCCCTCAGAAGCACCCCAATGTTGACCTGCTGGGGTGCCTGTGGTGAATTTGAACAGCCCTGTGCTATGGGAAGCCCCAGCACATTACATAAAGGGCCTAGGTCGTTGGTGAGTTCTGAATGAAACTCCTGCAATGAAGTGGAAAGAGCATTGGATCTGGAGACTGCGGGCTCGAATTCTGGCCCTGGCCCTGTCCTTTACCATTTGGAAATTACTCTCAGGGCTGTGTAGTTGGGAAACACAGAAACAGGTATGCCTAGAGTCAGTGGACACCCTCTTTCATGGCCTTGATAGGCCCCAACACTATCTTCATTATTGCTTTCCTTGGCTTCAGTCAGACCATCTTGGTGGAATGCCCCCTCCCCCTTACCCATTACCACCGAGCCCTGGGTATCTCTCAGCCTGGGAAGAACTCCTTTGGGCTTCATGGACAATGCTAACCATCTGGCATTTGAGCAGATAGCCTGACTTCGCTTCAGTCCTCCCTATATGCTGAGAGGCACATATCCGAGAGATGGTCAGTAGAGCCACAAGACCCCTAATTTTGCACGCATAAGTCCTGTGAGCCCATCTAGTCCACTCATCCCACTGAGATCAGTTGCACACTGCTCCCTCTCCTTTTCTCCTGTTTACCTCTACAGGGTTTTTTAGTTTGCTAAACACTGACATAGGACGTTTGTTAATATGTAATAAAAATCTTAACAGTGAGAACATGACGTATTATTTGCCAGGTGATTACTTTAAGCCAGGCACCAAAGCCCTTTGATGTATGGATAGAGTTGAAGAAGAATCCTCAGAGAAGTAGAAGGATTTGCCCAAGGTCATGTGCTAGCCAACTGTAGAGCTTGGTCTCAGAGTCCGGGTCCTCATTGCTCTACACCTCACTGCCTCTTTCTTCCCTGATGCTTCTACTGTGTACATCAGTGCTTCTCAGATGTAATGTGTATATACATCGCCTGGGAATCTCGTAAAATGTATATTTGGATCCATTACTTCTGGGATGAGACCTGGGCCTTCTGTGTCTATCAAGTTTTCAGGTGAAGCCAGTGCTGCTGATCCTTGGACAGTATTTTATTTAGCAAGAGTGTTCACTATCAGAAATACAAGGGAGGTCAAATATTATAACCTGATGGGGCATTTTTAACAAACATATTGTTGACGTGATTTTACATGATAAAATGTTCTTTTGCTTTTAAAGACCATATTGAATGTGAGGCTAAGGTGTATTGACAAAACATTTTGTTTTTTTCAATTAACAAAATTTTTGTAAGAAATTAGGTGAGGGAATGCGTCAAGTTAAAACCTTCCTGCCCTACTCGCTGACATTGGTAACATTCTAAGGAGGGGTCTTTAAAGGTGCTTCAGGAAGTTTTTACACTCCCCTTGTCCAAGATTATATATAAAATTATTCGTGTGTGTATATATGTGCCTTTTCTGAGCAAAGAATCTGGAACTGTTCATCACATTCTTCTTGCACCTGTGACCTCCAGTAGGTTAAGAACTCCTGCTCCCACAGGAATGGGCACACCTGCAAATGGTCCTGGAATTTCCCTATTACCGAAGCCTTGACCAAGAAGCATACATGGTAATGTATGCAATTTATTTGTATCAGATGCTATGAGTTCCCAGGCTGCTGACTACATAATTGAAACCCTTTGAAAATGTCAGTTGATAGCTATAATTAGGTAAAAATAAATGCACTAGACCCTTGAGATAACTTTCCTGATGACTGCCGGCCAGAGCCCAGGCAGAAGTACTCCCCAATTTCCCTGGCTTTCAGAGCCAGTGACCTTCAGCTTCCCTCCCTCGCTCTTGTGATTGTCATTAGAGCTCTATGTGAAACAGCCTCGCCCAGGAGCATGGTGGAGGTGACGCTCATCAGTACTTACCCAGGGCCTCTGTGCTTTCAACATCCGTAACCACAAAATGAGCTTGATCAATATTTGCTTATTAGTGATGAGGAGGTAATTACAGAATTAAAAAAATCAAAAGTCACAAATACATTACATATATATGAGCTTGGGGAACTTTTAAGCACACTAAGCCGTTCTGATGGTTCAACCTGGAAACAATTCTGGTCCTGATAATGGCCGTGAAAGCCTACATTTAAACCAACATCCCTCTGCTTTTATATTTCTGTATTTTTTTATGAAGCTGAAAGTTTGGAAGTTTGGATCCAGAGTCAGATTGCATGGATTCAACTGTAATTCTTCCATTTAATAGCTGTGTGACTTTGGACATGGTACTGTCCTTCCCAGTCTCGGTTTCTTTTTTCTGCAACACAATACTAATATAATATTGATAGTACTGACAATGAGGTTGTTGGAAGGATTAAATGAAATAATCACTCTAAAGCACACAATCCAATGCCTGGCACGTAGTAAGTGTTCACTAAGCACTAGCTGTGGCCACACTCTCAAGGCTAAAAGTAATGTCCTCTTTAACAGGTGCATGTGGTATGAGGAGTTATTGTTGTTTATGAATCTGAACTCTTTACATTAGTGGAGGAGAAATTAAAAACCTTGACGTTACTGATCATAGTTTTTTTTTTTTGCACCCATCACCTATTTACTTCCACACTGACTGTTCTGATGCTTCAGTGTCTCTATACTCGCTTGGATGACATGCATTTCTGCTCCATGCTCATCCACTCGCATATGCACTGCTAGCGCAGTCACACATTTGAGCTTTCTTATTTTTTAATTTTTATTTTTACCAGTTTTATTGAGATATAATAATTGACAATAGCATCGTGTAAGCTTAAGGCGTACAATGTGATGATCTGATACACATCTGATACGCATATATATCGTGAATGATGACCATAGTAAGGTAAGTTAACATATCTGTCACCTCACATAGTTCCGTTTGTTTTTTTTTTTGTTGTTTGTTTTTGTTTTTGTTTTTTTTTTGGGTGGTGAGGATGTTTAAGATCTACTCTCAGGGCGCCTGGGTGGCTCAGTCAGTTAAGTGTCTGACTTTTGATTTCAGTTCAGGTCATGATCTTGCGGTTCATGGGTTTGAGCCCTGCTTTAGGCTCTGTGCTGACAGCGTGGAGCCTGTTTGGGATTCTCTCTCTCTCCTTGTCTCTCTGCCTCTACCCCGTGTGCTCTCTCTCTGACTCTCTCTCAAAATAAACAAACTTAGAAAAGAAGAGCTACTCTCTAAGGAGCTTTCAGGTACACAGACCAGTACTGGTAACTGTTAGTTACCATGCTTTATAAACATTTGTTTCTATGCTTTGTGAAAGTGGCTTCACTCTGAAGACCTCAGCCTCTGACCACATTCATCACTGACTACACCCATCTCTTTTTTCCTCTTGCCCCACTGAACCTGCTCTTGATGCCCTCAGGACTTGCTGGTCTTCATGCTCGTTCCTTTGACTCAGTACAGAAGCCCCTCCCCACTGTAAACTGTTTCCCACTCCTGCCATGGATTCGAGCATGCAAAAAGTGGATGAAATTGACTCCCTACTAAATTTACAGCATGTCTTCTCAGGTGAGACTCTTCTCTCTAAACTTCTTTGCTGCATTTATTTTAATTTGGGGGTAGAGGGAGGTGAAGGGTGCGGTAGGGAAAAGGAAGGCATGAAGCGCTTGAGAAAGAAATATATCAGTGAATAAACATTTTGAGAGAAAGAAACAGATCATTGAATAAACATTTTGTTAACATCTGTGATGTAGCGGCAAATCCTGGAGAAGTTTTGGCTCATACCTGGAGTGTTCCAGCAGAACACCAACCACTTGGCACTCTTTCTGAAGAGGGGCTCCTGTGTTCAGGTCCAGGGTGGGATAAAGTGGCCCCTGAGGTCTAGCTCATGTGCGTTTTGGAGTGTTGCGTTCTAATATGCAAGAACAGGAAGTGAGGAAGTGCCAAGAGAGCAGTGGTGAACACTGTACTTGCTCAGCTTCCAAGTGATGGAAAAAGTTTCATGGCCCTTTAGGTCCTTGTGCTGCTTTGTGGCCTGTTTCCCTGTGAGTGTGAGCTGCTACAGCACAGTCTTTTTTTATCTTTTTGTTTTTCTTTTTTTTAAGGTCATTTATTTATTTTGCGAGAGAGAGTGAGAAAGAATGCACGCTTGTGAGTGGAGGAGGGGCAGAGAGAGGGAGAGAGAGAGTCCCAAGCAGGCTCCATGACTGTCAGCACAGAGCCGGATGCAGGGCTCGAACTTGCCAACTGTGAGATCATGACCTGAGCTGAGATCAAGAGTCAGATGCTTAAGTGACTGAGCCACCCAGGCGCCCCTATCGAGAAATGATCACCACAATAAGTCCGAGTCTTTGCATTATATTTGCAATGCTCAGAGGAGAGGCTTGCTCCAGGGTGTTCAGTTGATGTGTAATGGATAAGAAAAAATGGAATTGAAGATTGAGCTGAACTCCAAAGCTGATCTTTCATGCCCCTGCTAGCCCCAAAATTCGAATTCCTCTGATTTCAACCATGACAGCTCTGGTTAAGCCTCCTGGAGGGAAATCCTGTGCTCCCTTTGTTTTAGCCACCTCTTTGTGGTTGAATGGTATAGGTTTTCAATCAAGTCCTGGGAGGGTGTCAATTTCCTGTTGTACTTATCAGAATGTGATAGAATTTCAAATAGGACCAAAACAATATGTTTCCAAGAGTTGAGAGACGGCCACCTTTGCTATACATACTGTGGTCTGAAAATGTGTTGCTCTCTAGAACGGGCATTCTTCTTTATGATGCACAGGATTTCTCCATGGGGCGGGTATTACCCAGTGGGATGGGGGCATTGCAAATCTCAGCTTGCCTTACTTAGCAGGACTCTAGTTACTAGGAGGCATTCCTCAAGAGGTAAGCCCTTGCACTGTTAGCTACTTTACATGGGGTTTAAGCTGAGACCAAAGACCTCGCTATTCTCCTGCTTCGGGAGAAGAGGCTGAAGGCCCTTGAAAATGGGTTTTACATTCCAATTTGCTAATTAAACAGAAGTTAAATCCTTAAATTCTTATAATTAGTAATTCTCCTGATTTGTACTGTGTTNTTTGGGGAAGTTTATTTAATTTCTTTTTTTGACATGCTTCATCTTGGAAATGGGGTTTTCAAATATTGCTTTCCCAGGCATCATTACTGATTTTCTGGTTTTTATTTCAGGATTGGGACTGGTTCAGGGTGCCAGGGAAGCATTTTGTGGTGCTCTGTATTAAAATTGTAATAGCCAAGAAAATTGTCTGATTGTATGTGGTATCTAGGATGTGGTACCTTATTGAAAATGTTTCAGATTTTGACAATGTGATGGGTTTATTATCCTTGATTTATATTCCAAATGATCTTATTTTCTTTAAATTAATATTTTGTGCAATCTTTGAGGTTCTATTTTGCTTTCTAGCACCATTTAAGAGCATTTCATTGGCATTTGCTATTATTCATCACCTTTGAGTGTTCAAGAAAAACAAATCCATTCTTTGTGTAGCAGAGAATGTCTCTTCATTTTAAAGTTCACATTGAATATGAGCCGAACCATTTGCTACAGCCTTGGTAGCAGCAGTAATTTTACAACTGCTTATTACTTAGGGGAATATATCTTGCTAGAAAGGGTTTTATATCCTACTCCCAAATGACTATTCCCTCCCCCCACGTTCTTTTAAATATTCTTACTCCTATGATTCTCTTGTCTTGGATTGTCATTCAGTTCCATCTGCTACTCAATTTCAAGGCCACCTCCTCCAAGAAGCCTCTCCAACCTTCCCTCCTTCCGCATCTGGAAGTGATGGCTTTGTCACTGTTGGTACCACGAGTCTTTGTCAACGCCTCTCTTACCCTCTTGCCAAGGTGTGGCTTACAGAGTTCAGGGCGTTTCTAGAACACTGTTGCCAGTAGGCTGGCAGATACTTGAGAAAAGCGAGTATGCAGTTTGGACCTGATCCCTCATCGTGTCTTGCACGGTGCCTGTTGAGTGCATGTGCTGCATGAGCAGCCTTCTTTATCATATTGTGTTGAACCTTTTGGGGAACACTGGTTGTGTCAAATGACCTGGGTGAAACAGTTTCTGATCAAAAGCCAGAAGTGGAGGGTTAGAGTTGGAGGACCTAATTGAAGCCCCCGACCTGCTACCAACTGGCAGTGCGACTGTCAGTTGCTTCACGTTTGGGAGCTTAGTCTCCTAATTTTACACATTACCAATACTAACAGTACCTGAAGTACATAATTTGAAAAGGTGCTATGGGGATTAAAGAAGCGAATATCTGGGTAGACATTTTAGAAACGGTAAGTGCAAACACATGTAGTGAATTGCCATGTTTAGGGCCTCATTTTTCTCCATTTGTAAAGTGGAGATATTAGTAACTGCCTTCCTCATTGGTTACTGCGAGGCATAAGTAAGATAATATACGTGGAAGTGCTTAGCAAACAGGAGGTGTTTAACAAATGTTGCCTGGGTGTGCCTTGTCCTCTGTGGACTGTCCTGATGTGGGGCTTTCCTAGACCTTGACAAATGTGTATGGAAGACAGACTGCTTGTATCTTGGATTAGAAAACTTAAAAAATTAAAAAAAAAAAAATTTTAGCCTTGCTAGCTCCAACTCCTCAGCTATAAAATGCAGAGTAATTACATTTGCTAGTAAATGTTTCCAGGTCTTTGAATGGCAGCCAATAAAAGAGGCAAAATATTATTCTTTTGGAATTCATGTCCTTGATGTGGAGGAAATATCATATTTACTGGCACATATTTCCACCTTGGATTTTGAGAAGAAAACTAAGAAAAATGGTTTCCCCTTTGAATTTCCCACTAGAAGGTGTTATCTGTATTGAAACAGCAGTGCCAGCAAGAGTGAGATTTTCCTTTGCCAAGGTACACCAGGGGTTAAAATCGAGGCACTGTCAGGCCCCTTCTCGAAGGCTGGAACTGATCTGATTCCTCAGCAGCCACTCACTCCTCTGCCTCCTCAAGCTGTCTCTCACCTCCCTCCCACCTTAAAGGAGTAGGTGTTCTTTCAGGAGTATGCATCCTCCCCTCTCTCTATCCATCTTTTCCCCACCCACACATTCTTCCCAGAACCCTTCTACCCCCTGGCTGATTCTTCTTTCCTGGGACCAAAAGCAATCAAGCCTCAGAATGAAAACTCGCCAGGAAAGACCATCCTAAATGTAAACACCCCTCCCCACCATGGTGAGGATTACTTGAAAATAAGCTGTTATTCTGTCTCCAGATCACAAATAGCCTCATTTAAAGCTCTGCCACTCAAAGAACTATTGATGGGAGAAAGGAAAGTCCAGAGATCCAGATTCCACCGGATTCCAATTAATTTAGCACCTGATGCCTGCGGAACTCTGGATGGGCCTCAGTTCTTCAGTAAATGGGGACTGTATCCCAGAGGTTAATGAAGTTTGCCTAAGGTGGCAGTGGATTAGGCCCTCCATTCTCACATAAATTACCCATCCTCCAGTCCCTTTGTCCCTTGATATTTTCACCACAAAGGGGCGGGGGGTGCTCAGAGGATTACCTAAGCAAGCCCATATTTGTCTCAGGACGTGATTATAGACCTGCATTTTGGAAAAGCGGTATTTCAGGATTTTCTCATTACTGGAGTCCTTCCTTGAAGGACTGTGGTTGTTTTTAAATCCTCTGCATTGAAATGACCAACTGGCAAAACTTTCAGTTATAGCATCTTTTCCAAAGAAGTTGAGTTTTTTTCATTTAATGGCTCTATCTTTGGATTTTCNAAGTATATTAGTGGGCTAACAGAGAACAGAATGTTGGTGTAAAACCAAATAGCTCTTCACTCCTGCCACCACCCCTCACCCCCAAAAGTCTTGTGATCTTAAAAGTGTGCTGGATTTTAAAATAAAACATCCACTTCTCATCCAAGCCTTGGACTGTAGACTTTGGCCTTCAGAGTG
>NW_027529518.1:324195-332394 GCF_008692635.1 Crocuta crocuta | reverse complement strand
TGTGCTAATTGCAAGCTAACCACTTCCCTAGCCCATAACAAAATGCTCAGACATCTTGGGTGCTGCTGACACAGATGGAGAGAGAGAAAGGAAACAGCTGGCTGGTTCCTGACTTTTTTCTCACGCCAGCCTGCTAGCCTTTGCAGATGGGGGACTTTGGGACTGCTTAATGCCTCTCCAACAACAGGGCTGAGCACGGAGGTACCAGGGCTCCATCTCCAGAGTGTTGAGCTGGAACTCAGGGTCTTCAAACCCTTTAACTGCTGAACTTGAACCTTGAATGGAAGGGAGCGTTACAGTAAACTCCATGTTTATAGTCCATTTAACTTCTCCCACGCTCTCCACTTCTCCCAGGGACATGTTAACCCTTTGTAGTTATTTTTTAAAAAGACGTCTTTTAAAGGGATTTCTACACCCAACGTGTGCAGACCAGGAGTCATGTGCTCTACGGACTGAACCAGCCAGGTGCCCCCAGCCCCTATTCGGTTCCGCTGTTACCGACAAATTGGCAATACGCTCTACCTCCGGGGACCATCGTCTCCAGCCCAAACTCCTGCCCCAACTGCCTGCCTCCTGCCCCAGGCTTTGGCACTTTCATTGCTTTGCTAGTGAGTCAGGCTTCTTGGTAGAGAGCAACCAGCAGTTTTCTTGTCTCTAGGAAGTGGATTTCATTTCCTTGAACTCTTGGACTTCTGCTCTGTGATCCATGGCCCTCTCTGAGGTGGCAGAGGCACAGAGAAAGAACATTCCTGACTCTCTGCTGTCCATGTTCTGCCATGGGTTTCCCTTCTGGAAGAGGGGGTGTGGGAGAGCCTCTCCCACGTGGTGGAACAGCCAGCCAAATCCAGGGAGGCCCTTGGCAGTCACCTTGGCCCGGATATTGTGCTGGCCCAAGATCGCTCCGGGATTTGGGTTTTCCATTCTCACATAGCCGGTTTGAGGGGGTGGAAGCACGAGTCGGGCTCCTAGGACTCTTGAAGGGAGCGCTGTCCCCTCTTTGGTAGCACGAGGGAGAAGTGTTGGATCTGTGTCTTGAGCGCATTCCCGCTGGTGCCTCCCAAGTTTTGCTGGGATCTGACATCCCGGGCTGTTTGTGTGGAGGTTTTTTACCATTACCAGTTGCTTTGTGCCCCAAAGAGGGTGTTTCAGAACTGAAATAAAGTTGCATTGATGGTTCTGCTTATCGATTCAAATTCTTCCTTTTTGTTGGGACAGCTCTAGGATAAATTCTTCTTGCCAGTTTTTATGGATTACTTGTTTGTCTCAAAGTACACACACAGAATTCCCAAGGCCAGAGCAAGAATGCTGGGGAAGTGCCCTCTCGGATCTAGGGCAAGTCTGCAGCTTCAAGGTTATTGATAAACCTGGCAGAGAGCAGTGCTCAAAGCCTCTGGCTGCTTTGAAATCTGGTGTGCAGGGCTATTCTCAGGAAGTAGGAGGGAGCTGTAGAAAGCTGTCAAATGCATAAAGACGATGTCTCATCACTTGCAGGAACAATTTGTCTGCTGTTAGGACACTGAAGCTTTGGATTCATCTTGCAGGAGCCTGAATGGGGGGCTGCTCACAATTTCACCCTGGATCCATATCTGTTCTCCTTTCTCCAAGTCCTGAACCAGATTCTTGTTCTTGATCATTAAGTAGATTGACACTTCTGTTCTCAGCCAGTTCATATGTTCGCTTAACTGATGGCTTGCTCATGTCATTAAAGCCATTCATTCATTCTCTCACGTTCTTCTTCATTCCACAAATGTGTCTTGAAATTAAGTGTATGCTGGGCCTATAGTTTCCATAAGTATGGATGGATGCTTCAGGCAGATGCAGTTTAATGAAGTTTGCCACCGAGGCTCCTATTTCTAATTTAATATCTTTTCATAACCAGAGGTCCGATGGCAAGGGGAAATTGTTGGGAATGAGAAGTCTGGAATAATGGAATATTTAGATACATGAACGAGGACCCAGAACCTACCATCGTCACTCATGGAGTAACTGTTTCCTGTCCTCCCTGGGACAAATTTAAGAGGATAAGTGGGGATAGAAATAACATCAAGCTTATATCACAAGTACAGCGGAAAGAGTGATCTCTGTAGCAGCCCGCTCTGATCCTGTGGTTTTGCAATAGCAGCAAGACAGTAGAACAGAGGAATTAGGATCTTACATAGACTCTTCACTGAGGACCAGACATGAAATTTCCATGGTATATGTCTCAGTGCTTGCTGGTGCCAAAGCTTCTCCTTTCTTTGTTTTTTTTTTTTTTTTNGGGGACTCTAGGAAGGAAGCTGTGTGCTTCTGCAGAGTTTTGATTAGCCTGTTCAGAAAGAAGGCATTTTATTGATTGTTTCATGGCTATCTTTTCCTTTATTGTTTAAAGTATCTTGGTATAAAGCCTCTTTGTGTAATATAATTCTGGAACGATTTCTCATTGATTTATTTTTTTTCCCCTACTTTCAAAAACACAACAATCTTGGTAGTTTCTTAGTATCCCAAAAGGACAGGGAGTCAGCTTCTGTCTTAGTCTGTTCAGGCTGCTATAACAGAACAGTATAGATTGGGTGGCTTATAAACAACAGATACTCATTTCTTACAGTTCTGGAAGTGTGAAATCAAAGGCATGGTTAGGTGTCTCTTGAGAACCTGCTTCCTGGATCCTAGCCAGCTTGTCTCCTTGTGTCCCCACAGGGCAGAAGTGATGGCCAAGCTCTCTGGGGTCCCTTTTATAACGATGCTAATCTCATTCCTAACCAAATCACCTATCAAAACCCCCATGGCTAAATACCTTCACATTGGGGATTATGATATCAGCATATGAATTTGGTGGGGGAGGACACAAATATCCAGTCTATGGTAGCTGAGTTCTCAGTGAACATTTTGGGTTGTGAACATTAAATTCATTAAATAATAGGCTAACCTGCAGAGTTTATATGATTACATTGAGGGGTTCTGTTAAATTACAAGACATGTTAGTGTTTGTGCAAAATACTACTGAGGCACTTGATTTGTTTCAAGAGCACTCTACTAGGAATGAGTGCACCTGGGTTCTAGTGACTCTGCCACTAATTAGCTGTGACCCTGGGTAAGTCACTTCCCCTCTCTTCCTACTTGCTGTCCTGATCTGTAAGATGAGGAGTCTCAGTCCCCACTAGGTCTCTCACCAGCTTTAACATCTTCAAGTTTTTAAAAGCTCATAGAAGGTAGCTTATTCTTTGGAATGTTTTCCACATAAAGTGGTTTAAGCAAATGGAAATTTAGTTGAAAGGCTGACTTCCAAAATCAAATACGAGGATCTTATCAATATGGGATTTGATGGACCAAATGGGTGATGGGTATTAAGAAGTACACTTGTTGTGATGAGCGCCGTGTGTTGTATGTAAGTGATGAACCACTGAATTCTACTTCTGAAACCAATATTGCACTGTATGGTAACTAACTAAAATATAAATAATAATAAAACGAAAATGCCAAAAATAAACTGATTTCGTTTCTATTTTATTTTGTTATTATTGAAGTATAGTTGACATATAATGTTATATTACCTTCAGGGGTAACGACATAGTGATTTGAGAGTTCTAGACATTACTCAGTGCTCCCCACCATAAGTGTAGTCATTGTCTGTCACCATCTAATGTTACTACCGTATTATTGACTATATTCCCTTTGCTGTATGTAAAAAAACAAAACAACAACAACAAGCAGACTTTTCAATACAGAGAAAAGCTGGTGGTTGCCAGAGAGGAGGGGGATGGAAGATGAGTGAAATAGGTGAAGGGGATTGAGAGGCACAAGCTTCCAGTTAAATAGTAAGTAGGTCCTGGAGATCAACTGATTTCTTGTGTAAGACTATGACCAGCTCTTAGTTGTCTGCACCAATAAAGGACTACTGATGTGGGTCGTTCGAAGGTCTCTTCCACTTCCACTCAAGAGTTGAGGGTTTGGGGCCCAGAACGATATTGGAAGGCGGCTGTGTCTGTAGCATGTAACAGCCAATTGTGGTGAGCAGTGGCCCCTAGACAGGTGTTGGGAGGCGAGTGCAGATAGTAGCCAGGGATTAAGCATCTGGGTTGGCAGGGTGGGCATCTGCACACTGCTCATAACTTAAGGAATGTTAGGTTCACCGAGAGCTTATCCAACTTTGGATGAGTGATTTTAGCCAAGTGTATAAGACACTGACCTATAATTATGAAGTGCTGTTTCATTCATTTCCTAATTATACTGAGAGCTGGCACTGATTGCTCAGACCCGACGGTATATCCTTTAGTGGGGATTCCCCTCAGGACACCAAGTTCTAGACTAGTGACTGCTCCGTGGAGAAGAGGGTTGAAATATTTCCATGTGAATTATCTCTTCTGTGGTAAAGATTATTTGGCTGAGGTGCCAAATGTCAACCCTGAAGCATCAGAGCACCCTTGGAGTTGTAATACAGGACCGAAGCCGTGTTTGTTCTCCTTGATGAGACTGATCGATTTCTTCTACTTCCTCAGCCACTGATTTATAAGTGGTCTCTTACTATGAGGTGCGAATATAACTTCTTGATGAAGACCCTTTCTGTTTTACTACTAGTAGTAAATACTTTAATATTTATTTGAAAACATTTGTGTTTTCATAGTTTCTACAGTTACCACAGAGTGTTGCCTGTGTACCAGGTTGTGTGCTAAGTGTTTTCCGTGAGGCATCTTAGTTAGTCATTACATCAACCCTATGCAGATCTGTCCCAGAGAAATTTCCAAGATGATGGAAATGTTCTAGAATGCCAGCACTGTTTAACTCCAGCAGCCACCAGCACGTGTGAATATTGAGCACTCGAAATGTTTCTAGTGTAACTGAGGAGCTGATGACTTAATTCTGTTTGATTAAGATGTAAACAGCCAATATGGCCAGTAGCTATAGTATTGGACTATGTGTATATGAGGTATAAGTACTTTCATTATTCTCATTTTACGTATAAAGAAACTGTGGATCAAAGAGGAGAAATAATTTTCTCAAGGTCACAGAGCTAGCAAATGGCAGAGCAGGGATTTGATTATGAAGCCGATGTCCTTATCTCATTTTTCTATGGCCATTTTTTAGACCGAGCCTGCTCCTATTTTAGTGAAATTTGTGAAGAAACACCTCCAGTACACTTGCAATTAACCAAGCAAAGAAAGAAAGCTGATAAATACACAATAAAGGACAATAGTCATTAAAGCAGCATGACCCTGGTCCTAAAATAATATAGCTAATGGAACAGAAAAAAAATGGTATATAGATATGAAAGTAGATAACACTGCACTGTAAAATTGAAATTTGCTAAGTGAATAGAATTTAAATGGTCTCACCCCCAAAAAAGAGAGAGAAATCTGTGAGGTGATGGATGCGTTAATTGACTAGATGGGAGGAATATTTTCATGATGTATATGTATATCAGATCATGATGTGCACTTTAAATATCTTACAATTTTATTTGTCAATTATACCTCAATAAAACTGAAAAAATATAGAGAAAAGAAAAAATGAAAATGGATGGTTGTGAGTTCTGTTTGTATTCGTATATATGAATTGAATATGTGATGAACTGGACATCACAAAAATATAAGGGAAGGAAGTGCTATTTAACTGATGGCTTGAGGAAAACTGGTTACCAAATAAAAATACATAAGCCTCTAATCTGATATATTATATGAAAATCGATTTCAAATGACATATGATTCAATTATTAAAGAATAAACTTATTTTAAAAATCAAATCACAGAAAAAAATCCAGTGGAAAATTCATTTGAGAAACCATCTGTTATGTGGTGAGTTTTGAACTGAAGAAATCATAAAGGAAAATATATATGGATTTCGATTACTTAAGAAGTAAAGACTTATGGGGGCGCCTGGCTGGCTCAGTCAGAAGAGCATGTGACTCTTGATCTCTGGATTGTGAGTTCGAGCCCCACGTTGGGTGCAGAGATTACTGAAATAAATGAATAAGTGTAAAAAAGGAAATCAAAAATTATGAACAAAAAAAAAATACTTAGAATGAAAAGGGAAACAGATTGGGGAATATTTGTCTTAAGACACCCAGGTAAGTTAATGGAAAACTTGAACAGACAATTCACATATCACTGGATACAACTAGTGAATAAACTATGGGGCATAGTTGAAATGGAGCTTTTCAAAGATGTACAACATAGATGATGACAAGATGGCATCTCATACCTTTTGAATTACCAAAACTTAAGAAAATAGTATTTCTTTGTGTTGGAGACCAGTAGTAAAGCTGGTATATTCATACGTTGCTATGGCAGCTAAATTTACTCTGATTTAGAAAGTGAATTTGATGAAATTTACCTCCTTCTACCACTATATCTTTAAAGGGGAAAAAGTCTGGATATTGAATATGTGAACATTTAAATTTATAGCATTAGCTATATGGAAAGAAAGGGAAGCAATAGAAAATATCTAGTCATTTGTGCGGATACACATACGCCTTGGACTATTATACATCTGTTAAAATAATCACTGTGACCACCGTGTAGCAGCATGGAAAGTGTTCATAATGGCAAATGGAAAACAGTAGGATGCAGATTTGTATCTGGGCTAATATTTCAACCGTGTTAAAAGATATGCATACGGGCCTGTAGCAAGGGAGCTCAGGGAAATGAAAACAGTTGGTATATTAGGATCATAGGATTGTGGGTGATTCATTTTTTTAAGTTGATTTATTTATTTTGAGAGAGCACGAGTGAGGGAAGTGCATAGAGAGGTAGAGAGAGAGAATCCCAAGCAGGGTCCGTGCTCAAGCACGGAGCCCAGTGCAGGGCTCAGTCTCACCACTGTGAGATCATGACCTGGGTCGAAATCAAGAGTCAGACGCTTAACCATCTGAGCCACCTAGGGACCCCTAGGGGTGATTTATTTTTATTCTTATTTGCCTGTGTCCTATTTTGAAATAAATAAAGAAATTGAAAGGAAAACACGAACAAGCTGTCACAGAAATGAATTCTATTCATGGAGCATTGTTGCTTGTTGGAAGCTGTTCCCTTTTCCCCCGTTGCCCTCAGACACCTGCTCTTCATTTAGATGAGCAGTAAGCGATCAGAATATCAGAATTATCCAGTCTTCAGTGGAACAGAGTCAATAGAAGAAAGTACTGGTTGATTTGAGGAGATTTATTCTGTGATGATTGGCAAGAGAAAGGATGTACAAAGACTGGGCCGATTCAGCCGAGGTGGGAATGAAAGAGGAGGCCATCTGGTCAATGTGCAATGGCAAGTGAAACTGCATATTATGAACATGAAATACCAGAAGAAAAGCCAAATGCAGCAGACTTGGGAAAAGCCCAGCTGAGGCACTCTAAAACAAATCAACTACTGACTGACAATATGCCCCTCATATGCTCAGACATGCCCATTACCAAGAACATCATTCAAGCCCGATTTTGCAGACTACATTCTATGTGGATTTCCCCTGGGGGAGAAAAATCAGCAAAGGACCCTCCCCTCTGACACACACACACAGATGCCTCAGACAGAGCTACTGTTTCATTGAACGTGATAAATCAGGATTCATAAGAAGGCGTTGAGTTTGATTTCTCCAGAGTCATGGTCACTCACTGGTGAATTCTCAAACACCCAAACCAGACATCCAAACGTGCATATTGAAATAAGCTATATTTCCCTCCCCTATCTCCCTTCTTTCTTTATGTCCTTCTTCTTCCTCTCCACCTGCCTTTTAAAAAATGTTTATTTATTTATTTTGAGAGGGAGAGGGAGAGGGGGAGAGAGAGAGAGAGAGACAGAGAGAGAGAGAGAGAGNACTCAGGCACCCCTGCCACCCATCTGCCTTTTCTTCTTTTCCTAAGCAGTTTCAGTCCCCATCCTGTAGCACACATCTCTGGAATTCTTTACAATTTCACTACAGTTTCCTCTTATTTCCTCCCCTGCATTCATTCTGTTCTTCTCCATTTCCTTTTAGCTCATACTCTGGGGCTCTTTTGAGTGCATTTATCTTGCACATTCGGCGACTTCTCCTTTTCCCCATGTTTCATGTTTTGCATTCAAAACCCTTCCTTTAGAGGGGTGGTAAACTTGTCATGATCCTTGTCTGCATAGAGTTCTTCCTGGTATTTCCATTCCCTTTATGATAGCTCTGTTGTAACCGTGTTTTCAGTGGCACTGTGGTTTTTCTGTGTGTTTGGAGCTGGCTTGATTTTCTTTCCAAAGAGATAGCTACATGCCGTTG